>NW_027622092.1:0-14370 GCF_034508935.2 Berghia stephanieae
GAAATGCTCCCAAAAAAAAAAAGAAAAGCAATTCCCCAGATTTATCGCGTCCTCTACAAAAAAAGAAAAATCAAGATTCCTTTTTATCTGCAGTCCGCGCTGAAACAAAAAAAAAAATGAAGTATTCCCACTCGACTTATTTATGCGTGCGCTCTGGAAAAAAAAAAGAAAATGCGATTTCTCCACTGCGGACTTTAATTGCAGTCCCGCTCTGAACAAAAAAAAAAAGATAAATGCGAAAGATTCCCCCTGCGGACATTTAATATCTGCAGTCCGCCATCTGAATCGAAAAAAAAGAAAATGCGAAAGATTCTCACATGCGGACTTAAAATTCTGCAAGTCCCCTCTGAACAAAAAAATAAGATAAATGCGAAAGAATTTCACTGCGACTTATATTTCATCCGCGCTCTGATCGAAAAAAAAAAAGAAAAAATCGAAAGTATTCCACTGGGATTTTATTTCTCATCGGCTCTGAAACGAAAAAAAAGAAAAATGTCAAATATTCTCCACTGCGACTTATATTTCTCAGTCCGGCTTGAATCAGAAAAAAAAAAAGAAAAATGCGAAAGTTTTCTCCCACTGCGGACTTTTTATTTCTGCAGTCCGCGCTTCAATCGAAAAAAAAAGAAAAAATGCGAAGTATTCTCCAACTGCGACTTTTATTCTGCAGTCCGCGCTCTGAATCAAAAAAAAAGAAAAAATGGAAAGTATTCTCCCACTCGGACTTTTATTTCTGCAGTCCGCGCTCTGAAACAAAAAAAAAAAAAATGCGAAAGTATTCTCCACTGCGACTTTTTATTTTGCAGTCGCGCTCTGAATCGAAAAAAAAAAAAGAAAAATGGAAGTATCTCCACTCGCTTTTATTAAAAAAAAAAAACTCCCCCGGGTTTTTTTTTTGCGCCCCCCAAAAAAAAAAAAAGAAAAAATGCGAAAAATTCCCAGCGGACTTTTTTTTTGCAGTCCCGCTTGAAAACCAAAAAAAAAAAAAAGGAAAATTTTCCCCCCATTTTTTCCCGGGGTCTGAAAAAAAAAAAAAAAAAAAGGAAAACCCCCTGCGGGCTTTTAAAATTTGCTCCGCGCTCTGAAAAAAAAAAAAAAAAAGAAAAAAAGGAATTTCCCCTGGGGCTTTTTTTCGCAGTCCCGGGTCTAACGAAAAAAAAAAAGAAAAAAGCAAAGTAAATTTCCCAAGCTTTTTTTTTCGGCCGGTTTAAAAAAAAAAAAAAAAAAGAAAAATCAAAGACTTTTTTTTTCCCCCTCGGGCTTTTTTTTTTCGGAAGAAAAAAAAAAAAAATGCGAAATTTCCCCGGGCCTTTTTTTTTTGAAAAAAAAATGAAAAAAAAAAAATGCGAAAAATTTTTTTGGGGCTTTTTATTTGAAAAAGGGGAAAAAAAAAAAAAAAAAAACCAAAATTTTTCCCCTGGGAAAAAAAATTTTAGCCCGTTAATCAAAAAAAAAAAAAATCGAAAAATGGATTTTTTTTCTCCCCTTTAATTAAAAAAAGAAAAAGGAAAAAATTTAAGGGTTTTTTTTTTTTTTTTTTTTTTTTTTTTTTTTTTTTTTTTTTTTTTTTTTTTTTTTTTTTTTTTTTTTTTTTTTTTTTTTTTTTTTTTTTTTTTTTTTTTTTTTTTTTTTTTTTTTTTTTTTTTTTTTTTTTTTTTTTTTTTTTTTTTTTTTTTTTTTTTTTTTTTTTTTTTTTTTTTTTTTTTTTTTTTTTTTTTTTTTTTTTTTTTTTTTTTTTTTTTTTTTTTTTTTTTTTTTTTTTTTTTTTTTTTTTTTTTTTTTTTTTTTTTTTTTTTTTTTTTTTTTTTTTTTTTTTTTTTTTTTTTTTTTTTTTTTTTTTTTTTTTTTTTTTTTTTTTTTTTTTTTTTTTTTTTTTTTTTTTTTTTTTTTTTTTTTTTTTTTTTTTTTTTTTTTTTTTTTTTTTTTTTTTTTTTTTTTTTTTTTTTTTTTTTTTTTTTTTTTTTTTTTTTTTTTTTTTTTTTTTTTTTTTTTTTTTTTTTTTTTTTTTTTTTTTTTTTTTTTTTTTTTTTTTTTTTTTTTTTTTTTTTTTTTTTTTTTTTTTTTTTTTTTTTTTTTTTTTTTTTTTTTTTTTTTTTTTTTTTTTTTTTTTTTTTTTTTTTTTTTTTTTTTTTTTTTTTTTTTTTTTTTTTTTTTTTTTTTTTTTTTTTTTTTTTTTTTTTTTTTTTTTTTTTTTTTTTTTTTTTTTTTTTTTTTTTTTTTTTTTTTTTTTTTTTTTTTTTTTTTTTTTTTTTTTTTTTTTTTTTTTTTTTTTTTTTTTTTTTTTTTTTTTTTTTTTTTTTTTTTTTTTTTTTTTTTTTTTTTTTTTTTTTTTTTTTTTTTTTTTTTTTTTTTTTTTTTTTTTTTTTTTTTTTTTTTTTTTTTTTTTTTTTTTTTTTTTTTTTTTTTTTTTTTTTTTTTTTTTTTTTTTTTTTTTTTTTTTTTTTTTTTTTTTTTTTTTTTTTTTTTTTTTTTTTTTTTTTTTTTTTTTTTTTTTTTTTTTTTTTTTTTTTTTTTTTTTTTTTTTTTTTTTTTTTTTTTTTTTTTTTTTTTTTTTTTTTTTTTTTTTTTTTTTTTTTTTTTTTTTTTTTTTTTTTTTTTTTTTTTTTTTTTTTTTTTTTTTTTTTTTTTTTTTTTTTTTTTTTTTTTTTTTTTTTTTTTTTTTTTTTTTTTTTTTTTTTTTTTTTTTTTTTTTTTTTTTTTTTTTTTTTTTTTTTTTTTTTTTTTTTTTTTTTTTTTTTTTTTTTTTTTTTTTTTTTTTTTTTTTTTTTTTTTTTTTTTTTTTTTTTTTTTTTTTTTTTTTTTTTTTTTTTTTTTTTTTTTTTTTTTTTTTTTTTTTTTTTTTTTTTTTTTTTTTTTTTTTTTTTTTTTTTTTTTTTTTTTTTTTTTTTTTTTTTTTTTTTTTTTTTTTTTTTTTTTTTTTTTTTTTTTTTTTTTTTTTTTTTTTTTTTTTTTTTTTTTTTTTTTTTTTTTTTTTTTTTTTTTTTTTTTTTTTTTTTTTTTTTTTTTTTTTTTTTTTTTTTTTTTTTTTTTTTTTTTTTTTTTTTTTTTTTTTTTTTTTTTTTTTTTTTTTTTTTTTTTTTTTTTTTTTTTTTTTTTTTTTTTTTTTTTTTTTTTTTTTTTTTTTTTTTTTTTTTTTTTTTTTTTTTTTTTTTTTTTTTTTTTTTTTTTTTTTTTTTTTTTTTTTTTTTTTTTTTTTTTTTTTTTTTTTTTTTTTTTTTTTTTTTTTTTTTTTTTTTTTTTTTTTTTTTTTTTTTTTTTTTTTTTTTTTTTTTTTTTTTAAAAAAAAAAAAAAAAAAAAAAAAAAAAAAAAAAAAAAAAAAAAAAAAAAAAAAAAAAAAAAAAAAAAAAAAAAAAAAAAAAAAAAAAAAAAAAAAAAAAAAAAAAAAAAAAAAAAAAAAAAAAAAAAAAAAAAAAAAAAAAAAAAAAAAAAAAAAAAAAAAAAAAAAAAAAAAAAAAAAAAAAAAAAAAAAAAAAAAAAAAAAAAAAAAAAAAAAAAAAAAAAAAAAAAAAAAAAAAAAAAAAAAAAAAAAAAAAAAAAAAAAAAAAAAAAAAAAAAAAAAAAAAAAAAAAAAAAAAAAAAAAAAAAAAAAAAAAAAAAAAAAAAAAAAAAAAAAAAAAAAAAAAAAAAAAAAAAAAAAAAAAAAAAAAAAAAAAAAAAAAAAAAAAAAAAAAAAAAAAAAAAAAAAAAAAAAAAAAAAAAAAAAAAAAAAAAAAAAAAAAAAAAAAAAAAAAAAAAAAAAAAAAAAAAAAAAAAAAAAAAAAAAAAAAAAAAAAAAAAAAAAAAAAAAAAAAAAAAAAAAAAAAAAAAAAAAAAAAAAAAAAAAAAAAAAAAAAAAAAAAAAAAAAAAAAAAAAAAAAAAAAAAAAAAAAAAAAAAAAAAAAAAAAAAAAAAAAAAAAAAAAAAAAAAAAAAAAAAAAAAAAAAAAAAAAAAAAAAAAAAAAAAAAAAAAAAAAAAAAAAAAAAAAAAAAAAAAAAAAAAAAAAAAAAAAAAAAAAAAAAAAAAAAAAAAAAAAAAAAAAAAAAAAAAAAAAAAAAAAAAAAAAAAAAAAAAAAAAAAAAAAAAAAAAAAAAAAAAAAAAAAAAAAAAAAAAAAAAAAAAAAAAAAAAAAAAAAAAAAAAAAAAAAAAAAAAAAAAAAAAAAAAAAAAAAAAAAAAAAAAAAAAAAAAAAAAAAAAAAAAAAAAAAAAAAAAAAAAAAAAAAAAAAAAAAAAAAAAAAAAAAAAAAAAAAAAAAAAAAAAAAAAAAAAAAAAAAAAAAAAAAAAAAAAAAAAAAAAAAAAAAAAAAAAAAAAAAAAAAAAAAAAAAAAAAAAAAAAAAAAAAAAAAAAAAAAAAAAAAAAAAAAAAAAAAAAAAAAAAAAAAAAAAAAAAAAAAAAAAAAAAAAAAAAAAAAAAAAAAAAAAAAAAAAAAAAAAAAAAAAAAAAAAAAAAAAAAAAAAAAAAAAAAAAAAAAAAAAAAAAAAAAAAAAAAAAAAAAAAAAAAAAAAAAAAAAAAAAAAAAAAAAAAAAAAAAAAAAAAAAAAAAAAAAAAAAAAAAAAAAAAAAAAAAAAAAAAAAAAAAAAAAAAAAAAAAAAAAAAAAAAAAAAAAAAAAAAAAAAAAAAAAAAAAAAAAAAAAAAAAAAAAAAAAAAAAAAAAAAAAAAAAAAAAAAAAAAAAAAAAAAAAAAAAAAAAAAAAAAAAAAAAAAAAAAAAAAAAAAAAAAAAAAAAAAAAAAAAAAAAAAAAAAAAAAAAAAAAAAAAAAAAAAAAAAAAAAAAAAAAAAAAAAAAAAAAAAAAAAAAAAAAAAAAAAAAAAAAAAAAAAAAAAAAAAAAAAAAAAAAAAAAAAAAAAAAAAAAAAAAAAAAAAAAAAAAAAAAAAAAAAAAAAAAAAAAAAAAAAAAAAAAAAAAAAAAAAAAAAAAAAAAAAAAAAAAAAAAAAAAAAAAAAAAAAAAAAAAAAAAAAAAAAAAAAAAAAAAAAAAAAAAAAAAAAAAAAAAAAAAAAAAAAAAAAAAAAAAAAAAAAAAAAAAAAAAAAAAAAAAAAAAAAAAAAAAAAAAAAAAAAAAAAAAAAAAAAAAAAAAAAAAAAAAAAAAAAAAAAAAAAAAAAAAAAAAAAAAAAAAAAAAAAAAAAAAAAAAAAAAAAAAAAAAAAAAAAAAAAAAAAAAAAAAAAAAAAAAAAAAAAAAAAAAAAAAAAAAAAAAAAAAAAAAAAAAAAAAAAAAAAAAAAAAAAAAAAAAAAAAAAAAAAAAAAAAAAAAAAAAAAAAAAAAAAAAAAAAAAAAAAAAAAAAAAAAAAAAAAAAAAAAAAAAAAAAAAAAAAAAAAAAAAAAAAAAAAAAAAAAAAAAAAAAAAAAAAAAAAAAAAAAAAAAAAAAAAAAAAAAAAAAAAAAAAAAAAAAAAAAAAAAAAAAAAAAAAAAAAAAAAAAAAAAAAAAAAAAAAAAAAAAAAAAAAAAAAAAAAAAAAAAAAAAAAAAAAAAAAAAAAAAAAAAAAAAAAAAAAAAAAAAAAAAAAAAAAAAAAAAAAAAAAAAAAAAAAAAAAAAAAAAAAAAAAAAAAAAAAAAAAAAAAAAAAAAAAAAAAAAAAAAAAAAAAAAAAAAAAAAAAAAAAAAAAAAAAAAAAAAAAAAAAAAAAAAAAAAAAAAAAAAAAAAAAAAAAAAAAAAAAAAAAAAAAAAAAAAAAAAAAAAAAAAAAAAAAAAAAAAAAAAAAAAAAAAAAAAAAAAAAAAAAAAAAAAAAAAAAAAAAAAAAAAAAAAAAAAAAAAAAAAAAAAAAAAAAAAAAAAAAAAAAAAAAAAAAGCGAAAGTTCTCCCCCTGCGGATTTTATATTTGCGTCCCCCCCCTTAAAACGAAAAAAAAAAAAAAAAATGCGAAAGTATTTCCCTGCGGACTTTTTTTTCTGCAGTCCCGTCTGAAACAAAAAAAAAGATAAAAGGGAAGTATTCTCCCACTGCGACTTTATTTTCTGCAGTCCGCGCTTGGAAAAAAAAAAAAAAAAAAAAAAATGCGAAAGTTTCTCCCCCTGCGGACTTTTTATTTTGAGTCCGCCCTCAACGAAAAAAAAAAAAAAAAATGGAAGATTCCCAAAGCCGACTTTTTTTCTGAGGGCCCGCCTGAATAAAAAAAAAGAAAAAAAGGAAAAAATTTTCCCCTTCGGTTTTTAAATTTTTTTCAGTCCGCGTCTGAAACAAAAAAAAAAAAAAAATGCGAAAATATTTCCCCCCTGCGACTTTTTTTTTTGCTGTCGGGGCTCGAATCGAAAAAAAAATAAAAGAAAACAATGTAAAAGTATCTCACCTGCGGGCTTTTTATTTCTGCAGTCCGCCCCCTGAATAAAAAAAAAAGGAAAAATGCGAAAGTATTCTCCCCTGCGGACTTTTTATTTCTGCATTCCCCCCCTTGAATCGAAAAAAAAAAAAAAAAGAATGCGAAAGTATTCCCCCCCCGGGACTTTTTATTTTGCATCCGCGCTCTAATCGAAAAAAAAAAAGAAAAAAGCGAAAAATATTCTCCCACTGCGGACTTTTTATTTCTGCATCCCCGTTCCAATAGAAAAAAAAAAAAGAAAAAGCGTAAGTATTTTCCAATGCCGACTTTTTATTTGCAGTCCGCGCTCTGAACGAAAAAAAAGAAAAAAAAGAGAAAGTATTCTTCCCCCCTCCGGACTTTATATTTCTGCAGTCCGCGCTCGAAAAAAAAAAAAAAAAAAAGAAAAAAATCCCAAAATTTCCCAGCAAAATTTTATTATGGGTGTCGGGCTCTGATCGAAAAAAAAAAAAATAAAAAAAAAAAAAAAGTGAAATACCTTTTCAAAGCGGGGGCTTTTTATTTCTGCAGTGCGCTCTGAATCGAAAAAAGAAAAAAAATTTGAAAAATATTCTCCCTGCGGATTTAAATTTCTGCATTCCGCCCCCTTTAAACGAAAAAAAAAAAAATAAAAAGCGAAAGAATTTCCCACTGCGGGCTTTTTATATTTGCTTTGCGTGAATCGAAAAAAAAATGAAAAATCGAAAGTATTTCCCCCTTTCGGACTTTTTTTTCGCAGTCTGTGTCTGAAAACGAAAATAAAAAAAGATAAAATGCCCAAAAAATTCCCATGCAGACTTTATATTTTGCAGTCCCCGCTTGAAACAAAAAAAAAAAAAAAAAAAAGCGAAGTATTTTCCCCCTGCGGACTTTTTTTTTATGTTTCGGCGCTCTAATGGAAAAAAAAAAGAAAAAATGCGAAAGTTTCTCCCCCTGCGGAATGTTTTTTTCGCAGTCCCGGTCTGAAACGAAAAAAAAAAATAAAATGGGAATATTCTCCCCCTGCGACTTTTTATACTGAGCCGCGCCTGATCGAAAAAAAAAAAAAAAAATTTGCGAAAGTATTTTTCCCCTGCGGCTTTTAAATTTTGATCCGCGCTCAAAAAAAAAAAAAAAAAAAAAAAAAGCGAAAGTATTCTCCCACTGCGGACTTTTATTTCTGCAGGCCGTCTGAACAAAAAAAAAAAAAATGCGAAGTATTCTCCCCCTGCCCATTTTTATTCGCAGTCCCCGCTTGAAACGAAAAAAAAAGAAAAAGGGATTCTCCACTGCGGACTTTTTTTCGCAGTCCCGTTAAAAAAAAAAAAAAAAAAAAAATGCGAAAGTATCTAACAGGGATTTTTATTTCTGAGTCCGCGCCTGAAAAAAAAAAATTTTAAAATATCTCCAGCGGATTTTTTTTTTTGCAGTCCCCGCTTGAACAAAAAAAAAGAAAAAAGCGAAAGTATTCTCCACGCGGACTTTTTTTTGCAGTCCCCGCTCTAAACGAAAAAAAAAAGGAAAAAAAGCAAATTTTTCTCCACTGCGACTTTAATTTTTGCGTCCGCGTTGAACGAAAAAAAAAAAAAAAAAATGGAGTTTCTCCCACTCGACTTTTTTCTGCAGTCCCCGGGTTTATGAAAAAAAAAAAAAAAAAAAAAATGCGAAAAATATTCTCCCACTGCGGGGCCTTTATTTTGCAGTCCCCGTTTTGAAACGAAAAAAAAAAAAAAAAAATGCGAAAGTTTTTCCCCCTCGGGCTTTTTTTTCTGCAGTCCCCCTGAATCGAAAAAAAAAAAAAAAAAAAGGAAGATTTCCCACTTCGGTTTTTTTTTGCGTCCCCTTGACAAAAAAAAAAAAAAAAAAAATGCGAAAGTATTCTCCCCCCTGCCGACTTTTATTTTCAGCCGCGCTCTGAATCGAAAAAAAAAAAAAAGAAAAAGTATTCTCCCATGCGGGCTTTTATTTCTGCAGTCCGCGCTCTAATTTTTAAAAAAAAAAAAGAAAAAATGCGAAAGTATTTTTATGGGCTTTTTTTTTGCAGTCCCCGTCTGAACAAAAAAAAATAAAATGCGAAGATTCTCCCACTGCGGGCTTTTTTTATCTGCAGTCCCCGCTCTAAATCGAAAAAAAAGAGAAAAATGCGAAAGTATTCTCCCACTGCGGACTTTTATTTTTGCAGTCCCGGTCTGAAAATAAAAAAAAAGATAAAATGCGGAAAATATTCTCCCACTGCGGACTTTTTATTTCTGCAGTCCGCGCTTGAATCGAAAAAAAAAAAAAAATGCGAAAGTATTCTCCCACTGGGGGACTTTTATTTCTGCAGTCGCGCTCTCAATCGAAATAAAAAGAAAAAAAAAGCAAAGTATTCCCATGCGGCTTTTTTTTTGAAATCCCGCCTGAAAAAAAAAAAAAGAAAAATGGAAAGTATTTCATTCGGACTTTTTTATTTCTGCAGTCCGCGCTCTGAACAAAAAAAAAAAAAAAAAAAATGCGAAAGTATTCCCCATGCGATTTTTATTTTGCAGCCGCTCTAAACGAAAAAAAAAAGAAAAATGCGAAAGTTTCTCCACCGCCCCACTTTTTTTCTGAGTCCCCGTTTGAATCGAAAAAAAAAGAAAAATGAGAAGTATTTCCCATGGGCTTTATATTTCTGCAGCCGCGCTCTGAACAAAAAAAAAAAAAAAAAAAAATGCGAAAGTTTTCCCCTGCAGTTTTATTTATGCGTCGGCGCTCTGAATCGAAAAAAAATAAAAAGAAAACAATGTGAAAAGTTCTCACATGGGACTTTTTTTTTGCAGTCCCCGCTCGAATGAAAAAAAAAAAAAAAGCGAAATATTCTCCCCCTGCGGATTTTTATTTTGCAGCCCCCCTCTGAAACAAAAAAAAAAAAAGATAAAAAGCGAAAGATTTTCCCACTCGGGTTTTTAAATTTCAGCCCCGCTTGATCGAAAAAAAAAAAAAAAATGCAAAGTATTTCCCCTGCGGCTTAAATTTTTTGCAGTCCCCGCTCTGAAAAAAAAAAAAAAAGAGATAAAAAACGAAAGAATTCTCCACGCGGACTCTTTTATTTTCAGTCCGCGCTTGAAACGAAAAAAAAAAAAAAAAAATGCGAAAGTATTTCCTCTGCGGACTTTTTATTTTTTGCAGTTGTGCTTGAAAAGAAAATAAAAAAGATTTAAAAAACCAAAGTATTTCCCCTGCAGACTTTAATTTCTGAGTCGCGTCTGAAAAAAAAAAAAAAAAAAAAATGCGAAAATATTTCCCATGCGGATTTTTATTTTTGCAGTCCGCGCTCTCAACGAAAAAAAAAAAAAAAAAAAGCAAAAGTATTCCAATGCGCTTTTATTCTGAGTCCCCGCTTTGAAACAAAAAAAAAAAAAAAAGAAAAAGCGAAAGTATTTTCCCCTGCAGACTTTTTTTTTATGTGTTGGGGCTTGAAGGAAAAAAAAAAAAAAAAAATGCGAAAATATTCTCCATGCGGATTTTTTTTCTCAGTCCCCCCTCTGAAACAAAAAAAAAGAAAAAAAATGCGAAGTATTCTCCCACTGCGGGCTTTTTTTTTTTTTTTAAAAAAACTTTTTGGGGGTTTTTTTTGCAGTCCCCGCTCTGAAACGAAAAAAAAAAAAAAGGAAAAATATTTCCACTGCGGACTTTTTAATCTGCAGTCCCGCTCGAAAAAAAAAAAAAAAAGAAAAAATGCGAAAGTATTTCCCCTGCGGACTTTTTTTCTGCAGTCCCCGTTTTGAACGAAAAAAAAGAAAAAAAGCGAAAGATTCTCCCCCTGCGGACTTTTTAAAATTTGGTCCCCCCTTGAACGAAAAAAAAAAAAAAAAAATGCGAAGAAAATTTCCCCCTGCGGGTTTTATTTTTGCGTGCGCTTGAATCGAAAAAAAAAAAAAAAAAAATGCGGGAAAATTTTCCCTGCGGCCCTTTTTTTTCTGCAGTCGGCTTGAAACGAAAAAAAAAAGAAAAATGCCCCCAATTTTCCCCTGCGACTTTTTTTCTGCAGTCCCGCTCGAATCAAAAAAAAAAAAAAAAAATTTCGAAAATTTCTCCCCTGGGACTTTTTTTTCTGATCCCCGCTTAATCGAAAAAAAAAGAAAAAAAAGCAAAAGGATTTTCCCAAAGGATTTTTTTTTCTGCATCCCCGGGTTTGAAACAAAAAAAAAAAAAAAAGAAAAAGCGAAAATATTCCCCACTGCGACTTTTTATTTTGCGTTGGGGCTCTGAAGGGAAAAAAAAAAAAAAAAAAAGCGAAAGTATTCTCCAGCGGGATTTTTAAAATTTTGGGGTCCGCGTCTAAAAAAAAAAAAAAAAAAAAAAAAAATGCGAAAGTATTCTCCCGCGCTTTTATTTTTGCGTCCCGCTCTGAATCGAAAAAAAAAAAAAAAATGGAAAGATTCTCCCCCTCGACTTTTTATTTCTGCCCCTCCGCGCTCGAAAAAAATAAAAAAAAATGCAAAGGGATTTCCCCGCGGACTTTTTTTTTTGCAGTCCCCCCTTGAATAAAAAAAAAAAAAGAAAAAATGCGAAGTATCTCCCTGGGACTTTTTTTTTTTCTGCAGTCCGCGTTGAATAAAAAAAAAAAGGAAAAGTATTCCCCTGCGGGCTTTTATTTCTGCAGTCCCTCTGAAAAAAAAAAAAGAAAAAAATGCGAAGATTCTCCCCCTGCGGACTTTTTTTTATTGCAGTCCCCGCTCGAAACGAAAAAAAAAAGGAAAAAAAGCGAAAGTTTCTCCCCGGGGGACTTTTATTTTGCAGTCCGGTCTGAACAAAAAAAAAAAATAAAAATGGCAAGTATTCCCACTGCGGGTTTAATCTGCGTCCGCCCCTTTTCAAAAAAAAAAAAAAAAATGGAAAGTATTCCCATGCGGACCCTTTTTTTTCGCATCCGGTCTTTAAACGAAAAAAAAAAAGAAAAATGCAAAGATTCTCCAAAAGGGACTTTTTATTCGCGCCCTTGAACAAAAAAAAAAAAAAAAAAAAAGCGAAAAATTCTCCCACTCGGGTTTTTTATGCGTGCCTCTGATTAAAAAAAAAAAAAAAAAAAAAAAGCGAAATATTCTCCATGCGACTTTTTTTTTTGCAGTCCCGTTGAATCGAAAAAAAAAAAAAAAATGGAAAAATATTTCCCACTCCGGGGCTTTTTTTTCGCAGCCGCGTCTAATTGAAAAAAAAAAGAAAAAAAAACGAAAAGTATTCTCATGGGCCTTTTTGCGTCCCCGCTCTAATAAAAAAAAAAAAAAAAAAAGGAAAGAATTCTCCACTGCCGCTTTTTATTCTCAGTCCGCGTCTAATCGAAAAAAAAAAAAAAAAAATGGAAAGTATTCTCCCATCGGCTTTTTTTTTCTGCGTCCGGTCTGAAACAAAAAAAAAAAAAAAAAGCGGGAAAATTCTCCCCGCGGGGTTTTTATTTTGCAGTCCGCGCTGTGAAACGAAAAAAAAAAAAAAAAAATGCGAAAGTTTCTCCCACTGCCGTTTTTTTTTGCAGTCCGCTTTTAACGAAAAAAAAAGAAAAAATGGAAAATTCCCCCGGACTTTTTATTTTGAGTCCCCGCTCTGAAAAAAAAAAAAATTAAAAAAAACGAAAGTATTTCAAAAAAGGGGCTTTTTATTTGCAGTCCCCCCGAAACAAAAAAAAAAAAAAAAAATGCGGGAAAAGGATTCTCCCCCTGGCTTTTTATTCTGCGCGCGTCTAAACGAAAAAAAAAAGAAAAAAAGGAAAGTTTCTCCCCTCCGCTTTTTATTTGCAGTCCGCGTCTTAAAAAAAAAAAAAAAAAAAATGGAAAGTTTCTCCCCTGGACTTTTATTTTGCGTCCGCGCTTTGAAAAAAAAAAAAAAAAAAAAAATTTGGGAAAATATCTCCATGCGCTTTTTTTTTTTGCAGTCGGGGCTTGAAAACGAAAAAAAAAAAAAAACAAAAAAAAGTATTCCCGGGACTTTTTTTTTTTGCGTCCGCTCTGAACAAAAAAAAAAAAAAAGCGAAATATTCTCCCATGCGGACTTTTTAAATTTTGCAGTCCCCCCTCTGAAAAAAAAAAAAAAAAAATGCGAAAATATTTCCCATGCGGGCTTTTTATTCTGCGTCCGCGCCTTTAAGAAAAAAAAAAAAAAAAACGAAAATTCCCAGCGGACTTTAAAATTTGCAGCCCCCGCCGAAAAAAAAAAAAAAAGAAAAAATGCGAAAGAAATTTTCCCCCGCGGATTTTATTTTTAGCCGGCTTTTAACGAAAAAAAAAAGAAAAAATGCAAAGTTTTCCCCTGCGGCTTTTATTTTTGCAGGGGCTCTGAAAAAAAAAAAAAAGAAAAATGCCCAAAGTATTCTCCCCCTGCGGGTTTTTTTTTTGCGCCGCGTTGAATCAAAAAAAAAAAAAGAAAAATGCAAAGTATTCTCCACTGCGGCTTTTTATTCTGCAGTCCCCGTTTGAAAAAAAAAAAAAGAAAAAAAAATAAAAAAATTTCCCCAAAGCCGACTTTTTTTTTGCGTCCTCGTTTTTAAAAAAAAAAAAAAAAAAAAAGCGAAAGTTTTTTCCACTGCGACTTTTTATTTTGCGTTCGTTGAATGGGAAAAAAAAAAAAAAAAATGCGAAATATTTCCAAAGCGGGTTTTTATTTTGCGTCCCCCCTCTGAAAAAAAAAAAAAAGAAAAAAAGCGAAGTATTTTCCCCCTGCGGACTTTTTATCTGCAGTCCGGTCAACAAAAAAAAAAAAAAAAATGCGAAAATATTCTCCCATGCGGACTTTAAAAATTTTTGAGTCCGCCTCTGAACGAAAAAAAAAAAAAAAAATTTCGGGATTCTCCCCCGGGGGATTTTTTTTTAATCTGCAGTCCCCCGCTTTGAAGAAAAAAAAAAAAAAAAAAAGCGAAATATTTTCCACTGCGGGTTTTTATTTTGCGGGGCGTTTTGAATCGAAAAAAAAAAAAAAGAAAAAAATGCGAAAATTCTCCCACTGCGGACTTTTTTTTTCGCAGTCCCCTCGAATCGAAAAAAAAAAAAAAAAAAATGCGAAAAAGATTCTCCCCCTGCGGAAACCCTTTTTATTTGCAGTCCCGCTCTGAATCGAAAAAAAAAAAAAAAAAGCGAAAGTATTCCCTGGGGGACTTTTTTTTTCTGGTCGGCTCTAACGAAAAAAAAGAAAAATCCCAAAATTTTCCCTGCGACTTTAATTTTGCAGTCCCCCCCTGAACAAAAAAAAAAAAAAAAAAATGCGAAATTTCCCACTGCGGCTTTTTATTTTGCGGGCCCGGGTTAATCGAAAAAAAAAAAAAAAAATGGAAAAATTTCCCCTCCGACTTTTTATTTCTGCAGTCCCGGCCCTTTTAAAAAAAAAAAAAAAAAAAAAAAATGCAAAGTATTTTCCACTGCAGACTTTTTATTTTTTCGTTGGGGCTCTGAATAAAAAAAAAAAAAGAAAAATGCCCAAAGTATTCTCCCACTGCGGGGCTTTAATTTTTCTCCCCCGCTCGGAAAGAAAAAAAAAAAAAAAAAAATGGAAAGTATTTCCCACTGCGAAATTTATTTTTGCGTCCCGTCTGAAACGAAAAAAAAAAAAATGCGAAGTATTCTCCCATGCCGATTTTTATATCTGAGTCCGCGCTTGAATCGAAAAAAAAAATTTCAAAGGGTTTTTCCACTGCGGAAATTTTTTTTTGCAGTCCCGCTCTGAACAAAAAAAAAAAAAAAAAATGGAAAGTATCTCCCTGTGACTTTTTTTTTTGCAGTCCGCGCTCTGAATCGAAAAAAAAAAAATTTGAAAGTTCTCCATGCGGGCTTTTTATTTGCGTCCCCGTCGAACAAAAAAAAAAAATGCAAGTATTCTCCCTGCGGATTTTTTTTTGCGTCCACGCCGAAAAAAAAAAAGGAAAAGGGAAAGTTTCTCCCACTCGGCTTTAAAATTTTGCAGTCCGCGTCGAAACAAAAAAAAAAAAAAAAAGTGCGTATTCCCCCTGCGGGTTTTTTTTTGCAGTCCGCGCTTGAATAAAAAAAAAAAAAAAAAAAGCGAAAGTTTTTCCACTGCGGGCTTTTTATTTTGCAGTCGCGTTCTGAATCGAAAAAAAAAAGAAAAAATGGAAATTTTCCCCCTCGGCTTTTTTTTTCGCGTCCCC
>NW_027622093.1:0-2500 GCF_034508935.2 Berghia stephanieae
AGAGAAAGAAAAAAAAAAAAAAAAAAAAAAAAAAAGGGGGGGGGGGGTGGTTTGAGGCGGACCGGTAAAGAGGGTGAATTAGAGAGAGGGGGGGGGGGAGGGAGAAAGAGAGAGAGGGGGGGGGGACAAAGAAAGAAAGAAAGAGAGAGAGAGAGAGAGAGACACAGAGAGAGAGAGAGAGAGAGAGAGAGAGAGAGAGGGGAGGGGAGGTGAGAGTGGGCGAGTAAACAGCCGAGTGATAGCTGGGTCTATATGTATATTAATGGATAAAAAAGTGGATGATTGGTCACAATGAGAGATAGCTAGGAAGGTAGATGACCTAGGTAGCTAGATAGATAGATAGTATAGATAGATGATAGATAGATAGATAGTAGATGATAGATAGATAGATAGATAGATAGATAGATAGTGTAGATAGGTAGATAGATTGTATTTAGTAGTGTATAGAAGTAGATAGTAGGTAGTAGTAGTAGTAGTAGTAGTTGTAGTTAGTAGTAGTAAGTAGTAGTAGTAGTAGTAGTAGTAGTAGTAGTAGTAGTAATAGTAGTAGTAGTAGTAGTAGTTAGTAGTAGTAGTAGTAGTAGTAGTAGTAGTAGTAGTTAGTAGAGTTAGTAGTAGTAGAAGTAGTAGTAGAGTAGTTGTAGTAGTAGTAGTAGTAGTAGTAGTGTATTTAGTAGAAAGTAGATAGTAGTAGTAGTAGTAGTAGTAGTAGTAGTAGTAGTAGTAGTAGTAGTAGTAGAAGTAGTAGAAGTAGTAGTAGTAGCAGCAGCAGTAGCTGTAGTGGCAGAAGTGAGAGCAGCAGTGGTGATGAATATGGGTGACGTTGACATCTAGTGGTGGTCAATCCTGGTGTTGAGTCCGCGTGGAGTCAGCGTTCCCAACAACTGGATCAGGTGAGTTTCCTACGTCGACGGGCGGAAGTGTCCGAATGGCAAAAACTGAGCACACACACACGCACACACTGTACATCGCAGTGGTCTGGCAGATTGAAGTGTCTGCACAGTTCGATATGTCACGCAAGTGCTGCACGAATCTGTCACCCAGCCTCTTTCCGGTCTCACCAACGTAAGCAATCCCACACAGGGAGCACGTAATCGCATAGACTAGATTACGGTCAGTGCAAGTAAACGGCCGCCTGATGTCCCAAATCTTGTCTGGAAAGCTGACTCTGTCATACTCCCACAGGTGCCCACAAGTCTTGCATCGGGGTCGCATACACGATCTGGCTTTAGGTCCATCCCTAGGTATGGGTTCCAGGCGGCTTCTGACAAGGAGATCCCTCAGGTTACGATCCCGTCGATATGCTACCAACGGGGGTTCTGAGAAAACTCTGTGGGTGTCTTCGCCCGCCTGGAGGATCCCATAGTTCTGCAATAGGATGTTCCTCACTTGATCGGCATGGGGGTGATGCGTGAGGACTAAAATGGGACGCTGTGTCTCCTGCTTCCTGGCATTACGAGGCCTCATTGCTGCTTTTCTCGACACTAGGCTGGCTTTCCGGACAGCCTTAAGCAAAACCCTTTCGGGATATTCCCGTGCCCTAAAAAAAATCGAGCATGCGATCACGTTGAAGCGCAAATTCATCATCATCCAGACAGAGTCTCCGCAAGCGGAGTATCTGACTGAATGGGATGGAGTCTTTGCACTTCACCGGATGGGATGACCGATAGAGCAGGTAGCTGTGACTGTCCGTTTCCTTGTAGTGTACAGTGGTCCGTACTCCCGTGCTGGTCAATACAGCCTTGATGTCCAAAAAGACACCCACAGAGTTTTCTCAGAACCCCGTTGGTAGCATATCGACGGGATCGTAACCTGAGGGATCTCCTTGTCAGAAGCCGCCTGGAACCCATACCTAAGGATGGACCTAAAGCCAGATCGTGTATGCGACCCCGATGCAAGACTTGTGGGCACCTGTGGGAGTATGACAGAGTCAGCTTTCCAGACAAGATTTGGGACATCAGGCGGCCGTTTACTTGCACTGACCGTAATCTAGTCTATGCGATTACGTGCTCCTGTGTGGGATTGCTTACGTTGGTGAGACCGGAAAGAGGCTGGGTGACAGATTCGTGCAGCACTTGCGTGACATATCGAACTGTGCAGACACAGCAGTGGCCAGACACTTCAATCTGCCAGACCACTGCGATGTACAGTGTGTGCGTGTGTGTGTGCTCAGTTTTTGCCATTCGGACACTTCCGCCCGTCGACGTAGGGAAACTCACCTGATCCAGTTGTTGGGAACGCTGACTCCACGCGGATCTCAACACCAGGATTGACCACCACTAGATGTCAACGTCACCCATATTCATCACCACTGCTGCTCTCACTTCTGCCACTACAGCTACTGCTGCTGCTACTACTACTACTTCTACTACTTCTACTACTACTACTACTACTACTACTACTACTACTACTACTACTACTACTACTACTACTACTTCTACTACTACTACTACTATACTACTACTACTACTACTACTACTACTACTACTTACTACTACTA
>NW_027622093.1:5000-14345 GCF_034508935.2 Berghia stephanieae
GTAGTAGTAGCAGCAGCAGTAGCTGTAGTGGCAGAAGTGAGAGCAGCAGTGGTGATGAATATGGTGTGACGTTGACATCTAGTGGTGGTCAATCCTGGTGTTGAGTCCGCGTGGAGTCAGCGTTCCCAACAACTTGATCAGGTGAGTTTCCCTACGTCGACGGTCGGAAGTGTCCGAATGGCAAAAACTGAGCACACACACACGCACACACTGTACATCGCAGTGGTCTGGCAGATTGAAGTGTCTGGCCACTGCTGTGTCTGCACAGTTCGATATGTCACGCAAGTGCTGCACGAATCTGTCACCCAGCCTCTTTCCGGTCTCACCAACGTAAGCAATCCCACACAGGGAGCACGTAATCGCATAGACTAGATTACGGTCAGTGCAAGTAAACGGCCGCCTGATGTCCCAAATCTTGTCTGGAAAGCTGACTCTGTCATACTCCCACAGGTGCCCACAAGTCTTGCATCGGGGTCGCATACACGATCTGGCTTTAGGTCCATCCCTAGGTATGGGTTCCAGGCGGCTTCTGACAAGGAGATCCCTCAGGTTACGATCCCGTCGATATGCTACCAACGGGGGTTCTGAGAAAACTCTGTTGGTGTCTTCGCCGCCTGGAGGATCCCAAAGTTCTGCAATAGGATGTTCCTCACTTGATCGGCATGGGGGTGATGCGTGAGGACTAAAATGGGACGCTGTGTCTCCTGCTTCCTGGCATTGCGAGGCCTCATTGCTGCTTCTCTCGACACGAGGCTGGCTTTCCGGACAGCCTTAAGCAAAACCCTTTCGGGATATTCCGTGCCCTAAAAAAATCGAGCATGCGATCACGTTGAAGCGCAAATTCATCATCTTCCAGACAGAGTCTCCGCAAGCGGAGTATCTGACTGAATGGGATGGAGTCTTTGCACTTCACCGGATGGGATGACCGATAGAGCAGGTAGCTGTGACTGTCCGTTTCCTTGTAGTGTACAGTGGTCCGTACTCCCGTGCTGGTCAATACAGCCTTGATGTCCAAAAAGTTCACCTCAGAGGTTGAAATCTCATAAGTGTACTCTATGGACGGGTGGAAAGAGTCCATCGCTAGGATGAACCCTTTCAACTGGCTGTGGGTCAATGACGTAATGCCGAAACAGTCGTCAATGTACCTTTTGAACAACTCGGGGGCAGGTCCACTGTACTGATGGAAGAAGGTTTCCTCAAGGTAGCCCATGAAGAGGTTAGCATATGAGGGACCCATCTTGGTGCCCATCGCAACACCTGAGATCTGATGGAAAAATACATCATTGAACTCAAAAGTGTTGAGTGTGAGCACAAGTTCGGTGAGCCTCACAATGCTGTTGCTGGAAATCCCTGGTAATGGATGGCGGTCGACGAAATGCCTGATGGCACGCAGTCCGTCAGGATGCGGTATGGATGTGTACAGTGCCTTCACATCCATGGTGAAAATTAGCCGTGGACGTTCATCCTGGAATCGAATTTCGTCAATGACACCAAGAGCATGGTTAGTGTCCTTGATATACGATGGCAGGGTGGGAACTATACGTTGAAATACCGCATCGAGGAACTGCGATACCTTCTCAGTGGGGCACGAGATAGCCGACACAATCGGCCTTCCAGGTGGAGTGTCAGACAATTCCCGGATCTTGTGTATCTTAGGGAGCATGTAAAAACATGGATTACCTAGGTCGCTGGGGTCGTGTTTAAGGACCTCTGCTCTACTAGGTAATTCTCCCTGCGATATCAAAGACTGGATTGTCGATTCCAGGATGAACGTCCACGGCTAATTTTCACCATGGATGTGAAGGCACTGTACACATCCATACCGCATCCTGACGGACTGCGTGCCATCAGGCATTTCGTCGACCGCCATCCATTACCAGGGATTTCCAGCAACAGCATTGTGAGGCTCACCGAACTTGTGCTCACACTCAACACTTTTGAGTTCAATGATGTATTTTTCCATCAGATCTCAGGTGTTGCGATGGGCACCAAGATGGGTCCCTCATATGCTAACCTCTTCATGGGCTACCTTGAGGAAACCTTCTTCCATCAGTACAGTGGACCTGCCCCGAGTTGTTCAAAAGGTACATTGACGACTGTTTCGGCATTACGTCATTGACCCACAGCCAGTTGAAAGGGTTCATCCTAGCGATGGACTCTTTCCACCCGTCCATAGAGTACACTTATGAGATTTCAACCTCTGAGGTGAACTTTTTGGACATCAAGGCTGTATTGACCAGCACGGGAGTACGGACCACTGTACACTACAAGGAAACGGACAGTCACAGCTACCTGCTCTATCGGTCATCCCATCCGGTGAAGTGCAAAGACTCCATCCCATTCAGTCAGATACTCCGCTTGCGGAGACTCTGTCTGGAAGATGATGAATTTGCGCTTCAACGTGATCGCATGCTCGATTTTTTTAGGGCACGGGAATATCCCGAAAGGGTTTTGCTTAAGGCTGTCCGGAAAGCCAGCCTCGTGTCGAGAGAAGCAGCAATGAGGCCTCGCAATGCCAGGAAGCAGGAGACACAGCGTCCCATTTTAGTCCTCACGCATCACCCCCATGCCGATCAAGTGAGGAACATCCTATTGCAGAACTTTGGGATCCTCCAGGCGGGCGAAGACACCAACAGAGTTTTCTCAGAACCCCCGTTGGTAGCATATCGACGGGATCGTAACCTGAGGGATCTCCTTGTCAGAAGCCGCCTGGAACCCATACCTAGGGATGGACCTAAAGCCAGATCGTGTATGCGACCCCGATGCAAGACTTGTGGGCACCTGTGGGAGTATGACAGAGTCAGCTTTCCAGACAAGATTTGGGACATCAGGCGGCCGTTTACTTGCACTGACCGTAATCTAGTCTATGCGATTACGTGCTCCCTGTGTGGGATTGCTTACGTTGGTGAGACCGGAAAGAGGCTGGGTGACAGATTCGTGCAGCACTTGCGTGACATATCGAACTGTGCAGACACAGCAGTGGCCAGACACTTCAATCTGCCAGACCACTGCGATGTACAGTGTGTGCGTGTGTGTGTGTGCTCAGTTTTTGCCATTCGGACACTTCCGCCCGTCGACGTAGGGAAACTCACTGATCAAGTTGTTGGGAACGCTGACTCCACGCGGACTCAACACCAGGATTGACCACCACTAGATGTCAACGTCACCCATATTCATCACCACTGCTGCTCTCACTTCTGCCACTACAGCTACTGCTGCTGCTACTACTACTACTTCTACTACTTCTACTACTACTACTACTACTACTACTACTACTACTACTACTACTACTACTACTATTACTACTACTGCTACTACTACTACTACTACTACTACTACTACTACTACTACTACTACTACTACTACTACTACTACTACTACTACTACTGTTCATACTACTAAAAGTACAACTCTACCTACCTACCTATCTATCTATCTATCTATCTATCTATCTATCTATCTATTAGCTAGCTAGCTATCTATCTACTGATTATCCACCGATTCATAGTCATCTACCTTCCTAGCTCTCTCTCATTGTGTCCAATCATCCACTTTTTCATCCATTATATACATATAGACCCAGCTATCACTCGGCTGTTTACTCGCCCTCTCTCACCTCCCCTCCACCCTTCTCTCTCTCTCTCTCCTCTCTCTCTCTCTCTCTCTCTCTCTCTCTCTCTCTCTCTCTCCTCTCTCTCTCTTTCTTTCTTCTTTGTCCCCCCCCTCCCTTCTTTCTCCCTCCCCCCCCTCTCTCTCTCTCTGATTCCCCCTCTCTACGGTCCGCCTCAAACCAAACCCCCCCCCCGCCCCCCCCCCCCCCCCCCCCCCCCCCCCCCCCCTTTTTTTATTTATTTATTTATTTATTTTTTTTTTTTTTATTTTTATTTTTTTTTCTTTTATTAATCTCTCTCTCTCTCTCTCTCTCTCTCTCTCTCTCTCTCTCTCTCTCTCTCCCTTCTCTCCCCTCTTTTCTGACCATCTACCTATCTATCTGCCTATCCATCTATCTATTTATTGGTGTATTCCACTTTACTATCGCATCGTTCCTTCGCGAAGATTCGACCTTCGCTCATCCAACAAACCCCCCCCCCCCCACCTCCGCCGTGACCCTTTCACCTCGCCCCCTCCACCCCATCCCCCCCCCCTACTGTTCCACTACAGCGTTCTACTACTACTACTACTACTACTACTACTACTACTACTACTACTACTACTACTACTACTACTACTACAACTACTACAACTACTACTACTACTACTACTACTACTACTACTACTACTACTACTACTACTACTACTACTACTACTACTACTACTACTACTACTACTACTACCAATATGTCTTTTATCTTCCATTATAGTCTGGAAGGTTCTGTTCCCTGACGCTGACCTTTGCTTATCAATTAGATCACCCCCCTGGGGCACCCTATCCTCTACCCACGCCACGCTAACATTTCATTCATACTGCAACCACCATTGAGTACAGACGATACAAGTTATTTTTCATTATATTTTATTTGTTTTCCACGTTTATTTGTGTATTGTTGTGCTGACGAAGGGTTTGTACCCGAAACGTCCATTGTCTGTTTTGTTCCCATACGAAGCCTTTCCATTTTCACTCTTTCGTTAGTATTTTGCCATTATAGTCTGGAAAGTTCTGTTCCCTGACGCTGACCTTTGCTTATCAATTAGATCACCCCCCTGGGGCACCCTATCCTCTACCCACGCCACGCTAACACTTCATTCATACTGCAACCACCATTGAGTACAGACGATACAAGTTATTTTTCATTATATTTTATTTGTTTTCCACGTTTATTTGTGTATTGTTGTGCTGACGAAGGGTTTGTACCCGAAACGTCCATTGTCTGTTTTGTTCCCATACGAAGCCTTTCCATTTTCACTCTTTCGTTAGTATTTTACGATCACCGGCTTCAGGCAGCCCTTACCGTTTTCTAGATAGAACGAAGATGACGTCACTCGGGTCTTTGTTATTGCTTTTTGCCATCCGCGTTTATGAGTAATTCTCACTAAACTGTATTAACCAGACTATAAACGATCATGATTACATATACTTTTTTGTGTTGGCCAGTTATACTTCCGGATAGCAATGTTGTGAACTTCTAAGCCAAGCGCATACTATCTACAGAAGGAACGAAATAGATGTATCTTTGTTATTATCATTAGCCAGCCATTTTATGAGTAGTTCTCACTAAATTGTGTTAATCGTGATTCCGGCCTGCGGGTGTTGTGAGTATTTTACCTAAACGCATAGCATCAATCTGAAATATCTTTTTTTTTAAAATAAGAATCAACCCAAACCACTTTTTCACTCGTTGGTAGTCGTATTCTTGACACTGCAGGGTGTCTCATAAAAATAACTTTCCATCCAACGACATGAAGTGAGTCGACAGCTTGAAGGATTGTACCTACTCACCTTTAGGTAAGGACAAAAGTGGAAAAAAATGTAAATATTATAATCATGATGATTGTGGTGATGATGATAGTGGTGGTGGTGGTGGTGATGGTTATGATGATGATGATGTTGGTGATGATGACGATGATGATGAGGATGATGATGATGATGATGATAGTGGTGATGGTGATGATGATGATGATGGTGATGTTGATCATGATGATGATGATGGTGATGATGATAATGATGATGGTAATGATGATGGTGATGATGATGATGATGATGATGATGATGATGATGATGATGATGGTGATGATGTTGACGATGATAATGATGACCATGATAATGGCTAAAATAATTATGCTTTGTCATTAAACAGTAACCAAGTACAAATGAGGACTTCTGCATAAATGCGAGCATTATTTTACATACAAAATAAAGACGACGAAGCCTATTATGTAGCTTTGTACACTTTCAGGGGAAACAGCTCAGGAGAATACGCTTCAATAGTCATGTCGTCACTTCCCTCGTAATGACGCATGGTAACTTAGTAACTGGATCTAAACTATCAGAACAATGGCCGATGCCTTTATGAAATATTTCTCCGACGAGATTAAAAGTGTATCCAGAGGAGAAAAACATTATGATCATGTTTTAACTTTTACACATTCTGATCACATGACATATGAAAAGTTCTAGCCAGCATGAAGAATAAAAAGTACCGATTTTCTTTGTTTAGAACAACGATGGCCACCGTTGCTGGGCGACGTGACATTAGACTATTGAATCCAATTCTAAATATCCACTAACTAACCAAAATAAGTAACAAATAGCTGTACATAAAATGCGAAGAAACGCCGCTATCGATTCAAATTTGGGAAACAAGATGGAGACCAATGGACATATTTTAATGAAAGATAGAAATATTCCAGCTAATAAGTCATTGTCTCTATTTTCTACACCAAGCAGATTTAACAAACTCAAAGGTAGACAAGTAATATACACAATGGACAATGATAAATAAAGACCTCAAGTGTCTCACTGACACACAAGAACTCAAATCTTGAGCTTTTTTCCTGAGTTTTTGTTATATAGTGCAATCTCCACTAAATATGCTCAAAGCGCTTTACGAAAGGTACTCTGACCAACAACAACACGAAATATGTTGTTGAACGAGACAAGACGCCTTTGAGGCGATATTACAATAAAAAAAATTTCGACAGTGAAAACGCTGTTTACGGCCATGTAGATACTCATTTTACACTTGAGTACATTGAGAGAATGTGAGTAAAGAGCCTTTTCCAAGGATTCAACAATGCGCCGAGCTAGGCCCGAACCCAGGACCTTCTGATCAGAAAGCGAGTGTCATACCACAAGACCATATAGATTCGTAAAAGGATTTAGAATACCTGAGATACATCGCAGCAGACCGTCACCATTGGAATTAACTCAATCAACTGTCCAAAGATTAGGAGGCATTCGGCAATAAGTCAAGTAAGTCAAATACAGGTCCTAGGGCTTGAAGGTTTCAGATAGAGCTTTATTTTATATAGCGCAATATCCACTAAACTTGCTCAAAGGGCTTTACAAGGGGTCCCTGGCCAACAACAACGCTTAACATGTAGGACGAGACGTGACGCCTGTTAGGCGATATTACAATTATTTTTCGGACAGAGACAACGCTGTTAACGGCTAGTGATAGAACATGAGTAAAGAGTCTTTTCCAAGGGCTCAACTATGCGCCGAGCGAGGCTGGAACCCAGGACCTTCCGATATATATATATATATATATATATATATATATATATATATATATATATATATGGTGTGTGTGTCGATGTGCATCGCCATATTTGCTCTTTTTTTCGTATAGACTCAGCATGTAGGCAAGGTTACGTCCCAGGATGTCCTTATGGGAGTGGACACTTATATAATTGTTTTCAAACTTCGTCCTACTGCGAACACAATATACAACATAGTTTTATAGTCAAATATAATATAGATTCAGCATGGGAGTATAAAAAGTGTTGCATATAAATTACTTTGTTTCTTATTTCCATTTCGGATGTTATAATCAGGATCTGCAAAATATAATTATACATCTGATACTAGTATAAAAATTGTATATATATAATATAATTTCAATACAGTGCAATCTCTTTTATTAGTCTTTGTCACACATATGTCAAATATAATAATATAAAAATTAAACCAAAGGAATGGGCAATTTCCGTTAAATTTATAAAATCATAATTGGTAATCGGGATAGCACAATCTTGAATTGAAGTGTTATTTTTCAAAATTCCCTAACTTCGTTTTTTTCCCTATTTTGAGATATTGAGGATATTTCCCTTAAATTTGCTCATTCGGTCTATTATTTTATCATATCTAGACTTCAAATTCATATAAATCTAAGGAAGTTATTCTTGTGCCAGTCGATGGTTGAAATAAAATGTACATTTCAAATTATCTCATGGATGGAAAATCTAAAAAAGTAGAAAAATCGACTTAACGAGTTTTGGAAAACCAGCCTTCAATTCTATTGCATTAAGTGCGGCTATGTGGTCTAGTGGTATGACTCTCGCTTTCGGATCGGAAGGTTCTGGGTTCGAGCCTCGCGCTCGGCGCATAGTTGAATCCTTGGAAAAGGCTCTTTACTCACATTCTCTCACCGTATTCAGGTGTAAAATGAGTACCTGGCCGTTAACAGCCGTGTCTATGTCCTAAAAATAGTAATATCGCCTAACAGGTGGCATGTCCCATCCTACATGCTAAATGTGACCCATCATCTCAAAACGGTATTATGTCGGGACGAACAATATGCATAAAAGCCGAATTAAATGTTAAACTGGTCAAAAATATAAATTACTGGCGTTAGCACCCTAAAATATAGTATCTATTCTCCTCAATAAAACAAATAAACTCAACACAAGCCTGATATTTCTGGCTATAAATTCAATTTTCAACATCTTAACCATCCCCTCTTAATACCGTTTTGAGGCGAAGGTTCACAAATGTTGCTGTTGACCAGGGACCCCTTGTAAAGCGCTTTGAGCACATTTAGTGGACATTGCCCTATATAAAGCTCAATTAATAATAATTTAAAAAATGTTACAATCAATTGTTTAAAGTTAAGATTGAATGTTATCAACACTAAAACTCGACAGTGGAGAAATCAGATTGTGTTCTTTTTTTAAAAACACATTTCTTTCAACATGATATCGCGATTGAGGCCTCTATGCTTTAATAGCGACGTGCATGTATTGGCAGGTCCGATAACCCAAATTATTATTATTGTAATGGAAATCTAAAAAAAAAATGATGTCAAATATTGTCCATTACAACAATGTTAAACTTGGCTCACAATAATTGCGTCTGGATGTTTGACCTGCATATATATAAACGTCGTTTAATGGCGATTAACCTGTAAATTTGATTCAATAGTCTGATGTCACGTCGCCAAGCAGCTTGGTTCTAAACAAAGAAAATCGGTACTTTTTATTCTTCATGCTGGCTAGAACTTTTCATATGTCATGTGATCAGAATGAATAAAAGTCAAAACATGGTCAGATTAATAATGCTTTCTCATCTGGATACACTTTTATGCTCGTCGGAGAAGTATTTCATTAGGGCGTCCACCATTGTTCCGATAGTTTAGAACCAGTTACTAATTTACGAGGGAAGTGACGCCATGACCTTTGAAGCAAATCCCCAACCAGGCTAGGGTAACGCTACTAGGTTGAATTCCGTCCGTTTGGAAATAAAGTCAATCCGGAGTTTTATCAATTTTACAATAGATTAAAGGTCACAATTTAGGACGCTAGAAGAATACAATAACATTAAGGAAAGTTTCGGGCTCAAAATCCTTCTTCAACCAACAACAAAAAATAATGAAAACATAAATTCATTATTAATTAACTGCTATGCAA
>NW_027622094.1:10000-12500 GCF_034508935.2 Berghia stephanieae
GAGCCTCGCTCGGCGCATAGTTGAGTCCTTGGAAAGGCTCTTTACTCACATTCTCTCACTGTATTCAGGTGTAAAATGAGTACCTGGCCGTTAACAGCGTTGTCTCTGTCCGAAAAAATGTAATATCGCCTAACAGGCGTCATGTCCCGTCTTACATGCTAAATGTATAGCTGTTGGTCAGGGACCCATTGTAAAGCGCCTTGAGCACGTTTAGTAGATATTGCGCTATATAAGATCTCAATTATTGATTATAATTATTGAATTATTTCAAAACTAAACGCAGAGGATCAATAATAAAATACTTGATAAAAGAACTATTGATAGTCGGTAAAAATAAGTTTTAATACCAGATATCTGATTTAATTGAATCTTCCGAGAAATAATATTCTGTGCGTCCGGCTGGATTAAAAGTGATGTATTATAGTTATATTATATTTGTAAAGTAGTAGTAGCGTATGGCTACACTTCCAAATGTATTTCATCAACCCAACTTCTGAAGGCCCTCCTTCGCCCTAAGGACGGTTTCGTAGCCATCTTCAAGTTTAGTGACTGGACAGTGGAGGACGATGTGATCGCTGGTCTATGGGGCTGCCTGACATTTCTGGCAGGTATCACTGTTTCGAAGTTTCCATCTGCACATATTTGATGCAGTTCTGCCATGTCCAGTTTAGAGGCGATTTGAGGAAGTCCAGTATTTCCTGGCGTTATTGAATGCAGGTACTCTTTTGGTCGGATCTTTAATGATGTTTCCTCCTTTAGGTGTTTCCTGTTCACTTGTGTTTCTTTGTGGTCTAAATCCCGCTTGCCCTGGTGGTATGCAGGGATTTACATGTGGGGTGATTCGCTCTAGTACGATTCTTTCCAGGAACTTGTATAAGCAACAAAGTAGAGATATTGGTCTATAGCTGGATGGTTTAGTCATTGCTTTACCTGGTATTAATATGGCGATTACTTTGGCATGTTTCCAAATTTGTGGGTATGTGCCCTTTCCCATGATGTCAGTCATAGTATATGCCAGCCAGTCTATTGTTACTGGGCCAAAGTTAGTAATCATGTCGGGGTATATTCCATCAATGCCAGCAACTTTCCCATTATTTTCCTTTATAGCTTCTTTCAGTTCATTAATCGTTATTGGGACAATTCAAACATGCCATGGTCAGGCAAAGTTTTTATGGGCTTTTGATATTCTTTTCTTATTTCTTTTTAAAATTGTGTTGTCCCGTTTAATTTCTTTGGCAATTTCGTCGGCTGCAATCTGGGGAGCTGATTTTGTTTGACGAGCTTCAGGGTTTAGCTTTTTTAGGGTTGCCATGCAAGACGGCTGGAGTGATTGAGGTCAAGGTTGTCAACAATTTCTAATTACCTCTTTTTTCGGCTTTCATGTAGTGTGTTTAGTAGTTCTTATGCAACCTGTTCATTATGTGTCTCCTCAACCATTCTTTGCTTCGCTCATACAGCATGGAATGTATTGCTTTCTAAAATCCCTGAGTATGTTCTTCTTTGCGGACGTTAGAACAAGTTTGTTAATTCTCCCTATATTTGGGGGGGGGGGGGGGGTGGTGGATCCTTTGGCAGGTTTTGTCAATTTCATCAGCGAAAGCTTTCCAGTTTGCTTTCGGAAATCCACCTTGGTTTGGGCGGGTGTTCATGATTGGGATTTGAATTCCAGTTCTAACAAGGACTGGACGATGTTGACTGTAAGGAAATCTCCCAGGATTTCTCTAGTTGACTTCAGCGAATTTCCATTTGGGTCCTTTGTACCGTATTCTTTGCACCAACGGGCCGATCTTAAAGTTCCTTTGTCGTTGGGGTTGTAAATGTGCGTTAGTAAATTAAGGTTTGCCATTGTGAGATCTCATTCCTTGGAGTGTCTTTTTTGTTGTAACCCAATTTGGAATGGTGGCTGTTGAAGTCTCCATGATTATGGATGGGTTTACTTGGTCTTTAGGGTAAGAGGCCCATTTAAGATTTGGTGGTTTGTATACATTAGTAATTTCAGTGTCACCAAATTTAATAGTGATTATTTGTGTGCCGTTGATTTCTGTGCTGCCTCTCAGGTCAGTGACTTGGCTGCTGCTCTGGCATGCCGTATTGCCTATGGTACTGATTGTTTATTACGTGATATCCCTGAATGTTGTATCTTGAGGGAGGGGCAGTGTCATCAAGATGAGTTTCCTGAAGGAGGACAATGTCAACATCCTATTTATTGAGTACGTGTGATAGGTACTCACACTTAACTATTGATATTCCTTCTATATTCAGGGAAAGTATTTTAATGCTAGTACCTATAGTGAGATTGTTTTCAACGTTGGAGTCTAGCTCACTTGTCATGTCAATCGGACTTCCAACGTTTGGCACGCGGTCCGTTTTGTACTGGGCGACGACCGAGCAGCATGGTATCTTTTCCTATTTTCATTTTCATTGAGTTTGGAGTGTAAACCCAGGAGAAGGAAGGGCCTTGTCTGGACGCCGGTTTGGATCATCTTGGTTGGCTACTCAT
>NW_027622095.1:0-14355 GCF_034508935.2 Berghia stephanieae
TTTTTCCTTAAAACCCCCTTTTTTTTTAAAGGTTTTAAAAGGGAAAAAAAAAAAAGGGGAAAAAAATTTTATATAACCTCCCTTTTGGGGGTTTTTTCCAATAAAAATTTTTTTTTTTTTATTCAGTTTAAAATTTCAAGTACAGGAAACCAAAAAACGAAAACCTTTTTCCCCCTACCCCCTTTTTCAGGGTCCCTCCCCTTTTTTTTTTTTCCCAAAAAAAATGAACTTAGAATTACCCCTCCCATTGGGTCAAGTGGGTTAGTAGGGCATTTTAAAGAAAATTTTGGTTTGTTGGGGCCAAAATTGAAAAGAAAAGGGGGAAAAGAAATTGAAAAAGGGGGGGGTATTTTGTTTTTTTTGGGTTTTTAATTTTTTAAAAATTTTCCAAAAATTGGGGTTTAGTTGGTTCAAAAGTCTTTTTAAAGCGCTTCCATTTAATTTTTTTTTTTTAGGTTTAATCCCCCCCCTTTTGCTCAAAAAGGGGGGGGCATTTTAAAAAGGCGGGCTTTAAAAAAAAAACCAAAAAAAACTTTGCTTTTTTTAGGGTATATGTTTTTTTGCAAATTTGAAGGGGGTTTTTAAAAATTGTTTGCCTGTCTAAAAGGGAAAGGGGGGTTTGGCAGAATTCATTTTTACAGAGGAAAATGAAGGGGTTTTTTTTTCCCGGTAGGAAAGAATGGAGAAAGAGGTTTTCAAGAGGCCCACCCGGCTATTGGCCTTGGAAAAGGGGGGGAAAAAAAAATTTTCCCGGTTTTGGGGCATTTTCAAAAAAAGGGAAAAGGGTTTTTTTGGTTAAAAAAATTTTGTTTTTTTCCCCAAAAATTTTATCCCTTTCCTTTTTGAATTAGTAGGGGAGGGTTAAAAAAGGAGAGCAGAAAAACATTTTTAAAAATAAAAAAGTTTTATTAAATTTTAAAAAGAACAAAAAATTTTTTTAAAAAAATTAAAAAAATAAAATTTTTTTTAACAAAAAGGCGTTTTTTAGGGGTGGGGAAGTTTAAAGTAACAAATGTTATTTTCGAAAAAAGGCCCCTTTTGGGTTTTAAATTTTAAAAGACTTTTAATGTTCGCAAAGGTGTTTTTTTTTTGGGGGGGGTTTTTTTTAAAATTTTTTGGCTAAAAATCCTTTTTTGGGGGGTAGAAGGGGGAAGTTTTAAACGGGAATGTTTTTTTCTAACCCAAAGTAATTTTGGTTAGGGTAGGAAAGGGGGGAAAAGGGGGGCCTTTTTATTTTTTTCCCAAAAAGGCGTTTTGGGGGTGGGTGGGGTTTTTTGGGAAAAATTTATATTTGTTTCAAATGTGGATTTTTGAGGTGGAACGGGGGTTTTAAAAAGGGGGTTTTTTTGCTTTTGGCCGTTTTGGTTGTTGGTGGGGGTTTTTTGGCGGTTTGTAAAAAAAAAATAAATAAACTTTAAAAACCCCAAATTTTAACAAATTAAGATTTAAAAATCCCCTTTTTCCCCCTCCGTTATGTTTTTTTGTTTTTATCCCAAATTTTTTTTGTAGGGCAAAAGGTCCCATTTTTTTTTTTCGGGCCCTTTCTAAAATTGCCCTTTTAAATATTTAAGTTGGGCCTTTTGGGGTCTTTTTTTGTTTTTTGTGGTTTTTGGTTGTCATAAAATGTTTAACCCAAAAAAACCCTTTTGGGAAAAAAATTTTGTGGTTCCTTTATTGGTTAAAAATTACTTTTAGGGTTTTTTTTAATAGTTTAAAAAACGTACCAGGGCTTTTTTTCTTTTCCCTATAAAATCAAAAATTGTTTGTATTTTGGGAAAAATTAATCAACCCTGTTTTGGGGTTTGGCCTTTTTAAAACCCTGCTGTTTTTTTCCAAAACCCTTTTTTTTTTTTTGGGTTTCTTTTTTTTTTTCCATTAATTTTTTAATTTCCCCAAAGGGGATTTTAAAAAATATTTTTTTTTAAGTTTTTCAAAATTTTTGTTTTCCGTTTTTCCTTCCGGTTAATCCCTTTATTTTAAAATACTTTAAAAGTTTTTTTTGACCAAGGATCTAACCAAAAAAATTTTTTTTTTAAAACCGGGGGACCATCCCTTTTCAAGGGTTTTTAAGGTTGGGCTTGCGGGTTAAGGTGAGTTTTTATATCCGCGAAGCCCCCTTTGAAATTATTTTTTTCAATTTGGGGATTTAAAACATGGTATTTGGGGGGGTTTTTGGAATTTTTTTTTTTTTTAAAAAATTTTTTGAGCCCGGGTATTGGTTTTCACACTAAACAATTTTTTTTGTTTTATTTTTTTTTGTTTCCCCCAAATTTCCTCCATTTTTAAAATTTTTTCCCTCTTTTATCATCTTTTTAATTCCTTTTTTTCAACAATTTTACCAATACCAAAATTCTTTAAAAATTTTTTTTCGTTTTTTTTACCTTACATCAAATTTTCTCACATACAATTATCCCTTTTTTCCCCTTTTTCACCCCTATCACATCAAAAATCCCCCCCTCCATTTTCCCCCTATCCACTATCATCTCAAATTTCCCCCATCCATCAATTTTAAAAAAATAAATTCAAACCCCCCTTCGTCCTTTCCTCCTTCCACCATTACCCCAAATTTTTAACCCCCCAAAAAAAAAACGCTTTTTTTCATATTATTTTTTTTATTCTCTTTTACACCATCATATTAAATCTCTTTTTAAAAAAAAAAACCCCCCCCCCCAAAACCCCCCCTTTTTTCCCTTTTGAAAAGGTTTTTTACATTTAGTTTCCTTTAGTGTTTGCGGTTGAAATCCGGGAAAACTTGGCCTAGTTTTTTTGTTGTTTTGGTCATTTTTTTTTTTTTGTTTAAACCCAAGAATAAGGTTTGGTTTGACCTAAAAAAGGCCTGGTTTGCCTTTTTAAAGGCCCCATTTAAAAATAATTTTTTTTGGGGATTTTTATTTTTTTGGGTTTTTTAAAAAAATTTTCCTTAAAATTATTTGTTGGGAAGGGATTTTTCCCGTTTTTTTTGCGTGAAACCCTAAATTTTTTTTTTGGATTTAAAATTTTGGGTTTGGTGTCGGGGTAAACCTTGGGGAAAGTTTAAAATTTTGTCCTTTTTTAAAAAAAACCCCCTTTTAAAAAAAAAAAAAATTTTAAAAAAATAAAATATTTTTTAAATCTTTATTTAAAAAAAAAAAAAAAAAAAACAAATTAAAAAATTTCCCTAAACCCCCCATATTAAAATTTTTTTATTTTCCTTATTTTCCACCCTTTTTTCCCCCAAATAAAAAATTTATTCCCTTAAAAACTTTACCACCCCCCCCTTTTCAATTATCTCTAAATATCCTAATACATCCTTATTTATATATATTTTTTTTCACCCCCCCTAAAATTTTTTTTTTTTATTTATATAAAAATTATATTTTTTCTCTTTTTCTAAAATCCCCAAACCCCAACCTTCAACTTCTACTTCACTTTATATTTTATTTAATTTTTTACACAATTTTATCCCCTCCCCCCAACCATTCACACCCATTTAACTTAAAACATATACAAATATATCATAAAAAACACAAAAATCTTCTCCATCAACCTATTTTTAAAATTTTTTATATAAATTTTTTTTCCACATTTAAACATTCCAAACATTATTATCATTTTCCCCCCCCCCCCAAAAAAAAACCCCCCCCCCCCCCCAAAAACCCCCTCTTTTTAATAAATTTTCACATCTTTCTTTTTATACATCCTATCAATTTGTTTACCACTTATTTTTAAATTATCTTAAAACTTATCACATCATCATCATTCCCTCCCCAACATTTCCTCCTCCCAAAATTATATAAACCCAAAACTCTTCTCCCCATATTATATTTCATACCCTTTAAAAAAGGTTTTTTCCCAAAAATCTAATATGATTACCTACAAAATTTTTTTTCGGTATTTTTTAAGGGGCCAAAAAGATCATTTTAAAAAAAAAATTTAATTTTTTTTTTGGGGGGGGGGAAGGGGGGGGATCGAAGGGCAGGGGGGTTCCCCCGTTTTTTAAATTAATCCTGGGTTTGTTTACAAAAAGGAGTTTTTTAATAAAATTTTTTTTTTAAAATTTTTTTTTTTTTTGGTTTTGTTAAAGTTTTTTTATTTTTTTTTTTTTAAAAAAATTTTTTAAATTTTTATTTGTTTGTTTTTTTTTTTTTTTTTTATGAGAAAAAAAAAAAAAAAAAAAATGCAAAACAACCAATACAACAAAGGAAACTAATGCCATTAATTGTGATCGACAACCTATACTTTTTCGGACTCATAGTAAGGAAAAATGATAGAATGAATACTGGCAAGTTGTGGAAAAATACATGGTAAACGCGCGGGAGGTGACAAAGAAAAAACAACTCATAGACCAACTGAAGGGCTTCACCACCTAACCAATCCAAGTGATGGTTTGAAAAAGCAAGTGACAGGGAGGAATGGAGAGAGATAAATTTCTTGCAGTTCCGAAGCCTGGACCAGCATGGAACCTAGAGAAGAGATTGGTATATATTTCCTTACATTCAAAGTTGTATAAAAACTGTCGTTTGAGATGCCCTATGAGCTCTGATAGGAACCAAAAATTTCGTAATGATACGTAATTTTTCACTGCGGTCTGGGTAAGTCATTTCATTGTGATCCAGATGGTACAGGGTTCCGACCCACTTCAGCGCAGGCAATTTACTTTTATAGATAGTGTGCGCTTGGATTTAGAAGCTAACAACACTAACCATCGGAAGTTTAAAGGACCAACACACAAAAACTATGTGTAATTAGTGATGATTTACTCATAAATGCGGGTGGCAAAAATCACTAACATGACCTGAAACATACGTTGTGCTAACATTGAATCGGACACTTTAACTTTCTCATTTGTCTTTATTCTTTATTAACCCTTGTTTCTTTGACAAAGGTAAACCGACACGCCACATACTTGTAAATTAAGTGGAAGCTTCTTATTCCATTGACGGTAAGGGGAACAAACCCCGACATTATTATGTTAAACACATACATTTTATTTGTGATTGCCTCCCTTGAGTGTTGTCGGAGGTCTGAGATTTTTCTATACAATAGAGAAACTAAAATACAAAAAAAATCAGCAAAAATAGTTTTATTTAAAAAATGAGTCTAATTTTAGAACCCTTGACAATATTCAAGGGGGCTTTATTAATTATTATTATTTTAATTTTATTATTATTATTATTATTATTATTATGATTATTATTATTTTTATTCTTATTATTATTATTATTTAATTATTATTATTATTATATTATGATTAGTATTATTATTATTATTATTATTATTATTATTATTATTAGTTATTATTAATGATTATTACATTATTATTTTTATTATTATTATTATTTTATTATTATATTTATTATTATTATTATTATTATTATTATTATAATTATTTATTTTATTTTATTATTATTATTATTATTATTTTATTATTATTATTGATTATTATTATTATTATATATTATTTATTATTATTATTAATTATAATAAATATAATAAATAATAATAATATAATAATAATAATTATACGTATAAATTAATAATAATAATAATAATAATAATAATAATAATATTAATAATAATAATATTAATGAATAATAATAATAATAATTAATAATTAATATAATATTAATATTTAATTATAATAATAATAATAATAATAATAATAATAATACTAATAATAATAAATAATAATAATACTAATAATCATAATATATATTAATAATTATAATAATAATATTTAATAATTAATACTTATAATATATAATATTAATAATAATTAATAATAATAATAATAATAATAATAATAATAATATATAAAGCGCCCTTGAATAGTGTCAGGGTTCTAAATTAGACACAGTTTTTTAAATAAAACTATTTTTTGAGGATCTATTAGTATAGAAAATATCTCAGACCTCAGACATCACTCAAGGGAGGCAATCACAAATAAAAATTAATGTAGTGTACATAATTTGTCGGGGTTTGTTCCCTGAACGTCAATGGAATATTGAAGCTCCACTTAATTTACAAGATATGTGGACGTGTCGGGTTTCCCTTTTGTCAGTAGAAACACGGGTTAATTTAAAGAATAAAGACCAAATGAGAGAAAGTTAAAGGTGTCCGATTCAATTGTTATCACAACGTATGTTTCAGTCTATGTTATTGCTTTTTGCCACAGCATTTATGAGTAATCATACACTATTTAAACATAGTTTTGTGTGTTGGTCCGCTTATAATTCCGGATGGTAGTGTTGTGAGCTTCTAAATCAAGCGACAACTATCTATAAAAGGAAAATTGCCTGACTGAAGTGGAAGTTCGAACCCGGCACCTTATGGATCAAATGAAATGTCTTAACCACAGACCCGCTAGGAAAAATTCGTTTAGCATTACGAAATTTTGGTTTCCTATTTCAGTGATTCTTAGGGCCATCTCAAAGAAAGTTTTTTTCAACTTTGAATGTAAGGAAATATTCTAACAATCTTCTCTTCTTCTAAGGTTCCATGCCTGTGTCTCAGGCTTCGGATAATTCTGATGTTTATTTAATTTTATGGGGAAAGTTACGGGTAAGTTTAAAGGCAGGGAGGATTTTGATGATGATGATGATTGGGGTGTTGGGTGATGGTTTTTTTTATGATGATGAGATGATGTGATGATGATTGGGTGATGATGGTGTTTAGTGATGATGGGTGATGTGTGATGATGAGATAATGTGGAGAGAAGAGAGGTGATGATGATTTATGGTGATGATGAAAGTGATTGATGTTTATATGGTGATGGATGATGATTTATGAGTGATGATGATGGAGATGGGGGGGGTTTGGGGGAAAGTTCTGATGATGGGTGATGTGATGATGATTTATGATGTTGATGATGATGAGATGATGTTTATTTTGATGTGTGGTGATGAGGGGGGGGATGATGATGGGGGATGTGATGATGGTGAACGATGATGATGAGTGATGATGATGAAGATGTTTATGATGATGTGGTTGGTGGTGATGATGTTTAAGATGAAAGATGATGATGTGATGATGATGATGATGATGATGTGATGATGATGTTGATGATGGTGGTTGGTGGTGGGTGGTGATGATCCCCCTATGTTTTTGTTGTGGGTGATGAAATGATGTGATGATGATGATGATGTGATGATGATGATGATGAGATGGTGGATGGTGGTGGTGATGGTTGTGATGATGATGATGATGAGAGATGATGATGTTTAAGTGTTTATGATCCGATGATGATGGTGGTGGGGGGGAAAGGTGATGGTAAAGATGTTGTTTATTATGTGATGATAAAGATGGATGATGTTGATGGATGATGATTTATGTTTATGATGATGATGTTAGGTGGTGGTGGTGATGATGATGATGATGATGGAGAGATGATGATGTTTATGAGGTGGGGTTTTGGTTTTATTGATTGATGATGATGATGATGATTTTTGAGATAAAGATGGATGAGAGGGGGGGGATGATTTATGATTATGATGATGATGATGATGATGTGATGATGTTTATGATGATGATGATGATGATGATGTTTATGGTTTAAAATTTTCCGGGGTAAAAAATTTTTTTGGGGGGGGGGGGGGGGGGGGAAAAAAAAAAAAAAAATTTTTTTAATTAGGTCAGTTCGTTCCACTTTATACCCTCTCGTTACACCTACACCAAAATCGGCACATTTGTTACGACACAATATACAGTTCGTTCACTTCAACCCTTTAACCCCTACACCAAATCGTCACATTTGTTACGACACAAATCGTTCGTTCACTTTACCCTTCCTACACATACACCAAAATCGTCACATTTGTTACGACACAATATACAGTTCGTTCCACATTAACCCTCTCCCTACCACTAACACAAAATCGGCACATTTGTTCGACACAATATACAGTTCGTTCCCATTAACCCTCTCCTACCACCATACACCAAAAATGTCACATTTGTTACGACACAATTTTCAGTTCGTTCCACATGAACCCTCACCTACCACCTACACCAAAATCGTCACATTTGTTACGAACAATATACATTCGTTCCACATTAACCATCTCCCTACCACCTACACCAAATCGCAACATTTGTTACGACACAATATATATTTTTCTTATTCAGATTTATTTTGTACATCACAAACTTTGATGAATGATCTGTGTTAAATTAATAAGAACATAAAGTTGTTTTGTAGAGTGCTTGTTTGAGTTTTTAAAAATCTGTTTTTCTGCTAGCTAAGCCTGCCATTTTGAGACCCAATACCTACTGAATTCAATCGGAAAGGAGGGAGTTAAATATCCTGTTGATGGTGTTAATATTTGAAGTACAGTGTATTTATTAGACGGCAAAAATAGACTGCCTATCTTGGCTTAGTATAGAAAAGTGCTCCAACAGCGCGGCTATGTTGTCTTGTGGTATGACCTTCGCTTTCGGATCGGAAGGTCCTGAGTTCGAGCCTGGCTCGGCGCATTGTTGAGTCCTTGGAAAAGGCTCTTTACTCACATTCTGTTACCGTACTCAGGTGTAAACGAGTACCTGGCGTTAACAGCGTTGTCTCTGTCGGGGAAAAATGTATTCTCGCCTAAACGGCGTCAGTCTCGTTCTACTTGTTACTTGTTGCTGTTAGTCAGGGACTTCTTGTAAAGCGCTTCGAGCACATTAAGTGCACATTAATCACACGTGGATATTGCGCTATATAAAAGCTCAAGTTTTTTTTTTTTTTTTTTTTTTCAACAGCGCCGCCGTATCAAGAAATGCCATTACTGTGGAATAAGAGACAGGGACAAGGGGTGGGTATTATATCATTGCCTAAATAATATACAATATAGAGTAGTGAAGCGTCATATTAATGTATCCGGAGACATTTATTGCAACAGCGTGGAACTAAACCCTGAGAGTTTGTTGGTATTATTTGTAATTTTATTCACTTCAGATTCCAGTCATAATAATATGCAACAAGAGTAGTGTCCCCTCATTTTCACCATTAGTACTTTCTACTTTCGACTTTCTTTTTCCTAACTTCTGCTGACAACAAAGATCACATCATAAACATACGAATTGTAAAGTGATAAACTATCTAATCAACATTGTCACCAACAAACCATGGGTAGGGGCAGGTCCAGTGATTCTGACAGCGATTCATATTCTAGATCGTCGAAGAAAAAGAAGAAAGAGAGACGAAGGAGGACCCGATCGAGGTGAGCAGTGCAGTGAGTGAGTAGTGAGTGAGTGAGTCGTGAGCTTTGGCTTTCGCTGTGATTCTGTGATTATTCTCAGACTCAGACATATATGAGAATAAGAAAATTGATTATTGGCAGACACTGTCTGCCAATACGGATGGACGGTTATATACACACTTTTTTTTAAACTCCGCTCTTTTATTTTTATTTTACCTTTAAACATTTAGAAAAAGGGAGAATATCTATATGGAAAGTAAGTTTTGAAATGCACTCTGCTGGGACTGGGAGACCTTCCATAAGCTACTACATCCTAAGTATTCTTGTTCCAGAAGGGGGTTTTGGAGGGGGGAACTTTTTTTTTAAGTCTCCCCCATCCCAAACCCCCTACTAGAAGTTTAGTGTAGGGGGTTTGGGAGGGGGGAGACTTTAAAAAAACAAAAAAAAGTTCCCCCCTCCCAAACTCCCTACTCCTACTAGAACAAGAATACCTGGGATTGTAGTAGTTATGGAAGGTCTCCCTGCACTCTAAGTAAGTTAATAATTAAAGTAATCAATAAAAACGTTAACTAACAATAGATCAGCCGATGGATAGTAGGTTACTGTATTATAATTATACTATATATACACAATATACATCGACGTTTGTGTGGGTGTCATGGCAGAAGCAGGTGCTCACACTACTGTGTTATGATGATCAATCCAATCGGCAATCAGTAAATTCTTTACGCACTCATGCACCATCGCAAACCTGCCCGGAAGCTTCGACAGAACACATTGTTCAACGAGATGCCCTGCAGTTTCGTGTTCGTTACCACAACGGGTACATGTGTAGTAACTACCGTGATTGCCAGAACTCGGTATTCTGGCTGTAGGACTCCATGGCTTGGATGGGTCCAGATGGCCGGTGATCACGGAATCACTAAGTTAAACTAGATATTAAATAGATAAAGTTAAAGTATAAAATATAGCTTACCCTGAATCTAGGCGTAGTTGATGGAAGAAGTGTAAAAGTGTAAAGAGTGTCTGTAGGATAAGGTTTGATGTCTGTAGTATGAGAGTAGTCTGTTTGGTGTAGAGAATATAAGAGTAAGAGAGTGATTCGAGAGGTCTCCTCGGCTTTATATGAGCGGGTCAGCTTGGGACGAGGCAGAGCGGAAGTAGGAATGACCATTGCCAAGGTCACTAGCCGTACGATTGTTTACGGCTAGAGATCCCTACACATATCAGACAGGTGGAAAGTCCCCACTGATGAAGCAATTTTGCCACGGCAGGTTCTCAACCGAAGCCGATTCGCTGCCACCCATTGCCTCCTTTTGCTGGTCGAGAAGCCTGGCAATTTCTCCCCCAGTTTGTGATTGACTGTCCCTGCCCCTCGATGGATTGAATTTGTCCAAACCGGCGTCCATCTCGTATATGCATCTCTGTCCCTAGTCAGGGAATCTGCGTTCAAGGGTTGCCGAGACTTATTTAATAATGATATCTCCGCCTAAGGGGGTGGCCGCCACCAAAGTTGGGTTTTCATTTAGAAATCTAAATGGGCGTTGTCATCTAAGACTAAGTGGAAATCTCCAAAGACATACAGATACATTGATGGGCATCTCCATATTGTGTCTATATCTCTATAATATGCATATATAGACATCTCAATAGCATAAACTACTGCTATGTCGGGCATGGTTCCTGGCATGCGAAATACTACCACTACTACTACTACTAACTACTACTACTACTAATAATAATAATAATAATAATAATAGTAATAATAATAATAATTAATAATAATAATAATAATAATAATAATAATAATAATAATAATAATATAATAATATAAATAATCTTTATTGTCCAAATAAAAGGCAATCATGTGAGGTAAACAATGCTCAAACAGCCTTAAGCGCATATACCTAGTATAGAAAATATCAATCTGTAGCAGAAGAAACGATAGTCAGTATCACAATTCATATAGGTACGTCACAAACATGCAAGAAAAACAAAACACAGGATTCACGAACCCAATGACATAAAACAGCTCAACAACAACAAACCAGAAGGCACAAGAAATATGTTCCCTACAGGGTCTTTAAATAATGACAGCCATAATATTGTAGAAACTTCCACACATGATGAGAAACACTTACAATTTTAACCTTCTCACAGCCCAGTTAAAACATTGTACTGCATTCAGACATTGGTGTGCAAAAAATAATCGTAGGCAATACAATTTATTTTAAAAGCTTCCAATAAGTATAGATTTTGTAAAGATAATTTTATAGCAAACAAGATGAAAGTATCATTATTTCGTTTAATTCAGATATAAAATTCATTTAGATCATGGGGACATAGTCTACTTTTGATTCATTTTTCATCATCGTTTTCAATATATCTAAACACACAGAGATTGGTTGATAAAATAGGTGCCGTACACATTGTGAATAAATATTCCACTTCATACAAAATGCCTAAAATAAGATATTTGTATCTCTTTCAGGTCCACAGTTCGGCCGACTCCAGTCGGTACTCTAGCTCCAGGGCAGTAAAAAGAGCAAGAAGAGTAGCAAGCATTCTAGACGTCGGTCACCAGATAGTCCTGACAGAGGGAGGGAGGTTACTACAAAGATCAATCTAGACGATCCAGGTAAAAATAGAATTTAAGGGTTTGAAGATTTGAGTTTTTCAACAATAATTCAGTGTTGATGGTTTACCTCGATCTGTGGAAATCTGTGATTTTGGAGTCAGAGGGGGACTTTTGTAAAAGGTGCAGTTTCCTCACTCCTTGAAGATGGCTGGAGTATCAAAGATCGTTCATCATCTCAAAGGCTCAAAAATTGGGGTTATCAGTGCATTAAATAAGGCAGGGTAACTTAGGGTAGTTCAAAAGTTTTCTCCTGTTTCACTTTTGTCACATCAGCTGTGAAATTGTTTTAGGTTATTATAGGCTGTCAATGACGGCGTAGGTTGATAATTAATTGTTGTTACGATTAGTTCTAAAGGTTTTAAGGGGATTCATTGAAGAGAAAGACAATGCAGGCCGTAATGTGGACTTGGTGTTGGGGGGGGGGGGGGGGCTCATTAGTGGTCAGTGAGAGCTTGACAGAAGACAAAAGGGCGATGCAGGCGTAAATGGATTGGTGTGGGAGGAGGGGGGGGGGGGGGGGGGGGGGGTATCTATGAGTAGTATTGGACATTGACAGAAGACAAAAGGGACATGCGGCGTAATGTGGCTGGTGTTGGAGGGGGGTGGGGGGGGGGGGGGGGGGGCTAGTGAGTCAAGATAGAGAGAATGTTTGAGGTAAGAAATAACTGGGGAGGCATGAAAACATTTTTAAAAAATTGAGCTTTTTATATAACGCAATATCTACTTAAAGCTCAAAGCGCTTTACAAGGGGTCCCTGACAAACAGCAACACGTAACATGTAAAACGAGACATGACGCCTGTTAGGCAATAATTACAATTTTTTTTTTTTTTTTCCCACAGAGACAACACTGTTAACGGCCAGGTACTCATTTTACACCTGAGTGCAGTGAAAGAATGTAAGTAAGAGCCTTTTTCAAGGACTCAACTATGGGCCGAGTGAGACTCGAACCAAGGACCTTCTGATCAGAATGCAATTGTCATAACCACAAGACCACATAGGCGCACAACATAGAGGTAGGCACAATGGAGGGTTCAAGGTTGCCATTTCTGTTTATTTACGGAATTCAGGATGCTATAAACCTTCAGTGTGTTTTCCCATCACCTGCTAAACGAGAAAGAAGTAATTCCAGTGATGATACTTTTTCCCGCGGATCCGCGGAAATCCGCGGTTTTCTTTCCTTCCTCCGGTTTTCTTCCTCAGATCCTCGATCCGCGGGTTTTTATTTCCTTCCATTTCCTCCTTTTTACTTTTTTTTTATATTATATAAAATCTTTAAAAAATACCTCCTTTTTAAAAAAACAAATATATAGATAAAAAAATTTCCTCCTTTTTACTGACTCGGGCGTTTTAAAAAAAAATTGTACTCAAAGAAAGTCATCCTGCCTACTTTCCTGTGGTGCAAGAATGTTCTAGGTGAGTTTTCCGTTTTTACCTGAGACTTTTCCTCCTTTTTGGACTTTTTGTGAGTATCATCACTGAATTACGTAATGTCTTTTTACTGTAGTCCATTTTTTCGGAATTGGGGTGGGTTAATGTGTTTGTGTAAAAGATCAGTAAGTTTCTGCCCCCCTGAAGTGGCAACCTGGTGGTCATGGTGGTTACTTAATAAAATGAATAACTCAGTGTTAAAAGAATTCAACATAATTTAAAGAAAAAACGATACTTACGTCACCTCGACGACATACTCTCGATGTCATACCTAAAATCCAGGTTTGAGAGTGTTTTTTTTTCTAAAATGAGGGTAATATAAATCAATCGATGTTTGAAGGACGAGTTATCTGGCCAAATTAAAAATGTTCAATACGCTGTGTTTTTCCAGAATACGACTGTAACTGGTTACATAAATTTCTTTTAATCTTTTTTTTTCACACATACATACAGCTCTCGATCTCATACTTAAAATCCCAGGTTTGAGAGTTCTTTTGCTAAAATGAGGGTAATATTTAAATCAATCGATATTGAAGGACGAGTTTTCTGGCCAAATTTTAAATGTTAAATACGCGTCTTTCCAGAGTACACCAGTTAACTGGTTAAAATATTTTTTACTTTCAGATCTCTGCTCTACTGAACGCAGTAAGACATCACAAAAGTCAAGATCTCCAGAGTTGAAAAGGTATAAATCAAAATCAAGATCGCCATCGTTTACAAGGGTCAGAAGGAGGTCACAGTCAGATTCAAGAGGTCGTCGAAGATCTAGGTGAATGATGTGTTGTGAGGCTATGTGGACTAGTAGTAATGACAAACATTTGTATCAAAAGGTTCTGGATTCGAGTCTCGCTCTTGCCCATATTTGAGCCCTGGAAAAGGCTCTTTACTCACATTCTCTCACCATACTCAGGTGAAAAATAAGTACCTGACAGTTAACCACGTTATCTCTGTCGAATTAAAATTGTAATTATCGCCTAATTGGGCGTTGTGTCTCGTTTCTACGTGTTACATGTTGCTGTTGGTCAGGGACCCTTTGTAAAGCGCAATGAGCACCCTTAGTGGAGTTTGGGTATGTTTAAAATTTAGTTGTTCAGTTGTTGTTTTGTCGGGTTGACAGGTCAAAGGGAAAA
>NW_027622096.1:0-10000 GCF_034508935.2 Berghia stephanieae
GAGAATGAAAGGAAGAGGGCGGAAGAGAGAAATAACATAGAGGGAGAAGAGCGAAGAGAGAGGAGAGAGAGAGAGAGAGAGAGAGAGAGAGAGAGAGAGAGAGAGAGAGAGAGAGAGAGAGAGAGAGAGAACACGACCTTTGTCTTTCTGATGAGGGATATCAAAGCAAAGCTTTCCGTCTTACAGCTTGTTACAGGAAAAAATAATATAATATGGAGTATGATGAGGATGGTGGTGGTGATATAGGGGAATGGTAAATTATTATAAATATTAGGAAGGTTGTGATGATGATGATGATGATGATGATGATGATGATGATGATGATGATGATGTTGTTGATGACGACGATGGTGACGATGACTACGATGTTACCAGTGTGCATATGTGTGAGTGGGTCTATCTCAATATATTATGTTAGGATTGTACTCAATTATATTGTATTGTAATAAATTTAAATGTGTAACCAAATTACAAATTGCCACTATTTTGAGGACAATAAAGATATATTATTATTATTATTATTATTATTATTATTATTATTATTATTATTATTATTATTATTATATATTATTATTATTATTATTATTATTATTATTATATTATTATTATTATTATTATTATTATTATTATTATTATTATTAAATTTATATTATCATTATTAAACCATTTAGCAAAGTCTCACATTTTTGATAATAAATTCAATTATTGGCATTTAATCTACCTCGACACAGTACCGTTTGGAGTCGATGGGTCACCTCTTTCTGTTCCGGAGTGACGAGATTAGACTAGAGGACGCGAGAAAAAATTAATCACGTGTTTGGTAAGTCGATCGTTCGGGCTGCTTCGGCGTCTAACTATAACTTGGTATTGATGAAAATAGCCATACTTACCCATAACATCACCGCACTTTCCACTTGATGGTCTGTCATCATCATCATCAAGACAATGCACAGAGTCCCCAAAACGTGAACCAAACACAGTTTCATCCTCTTGGTCTTTGTAGATTTTCGCACTGCTTTTGAAACCGACTCGCTAAGTAGACGCACGCACGAATCTCGTGACGTATAACCTCTTACACTTCTTTATATAGAGATAATTTTAATACGCTGTATTGCCGACGGCTTATTCAATAATTTGCTTTGAGTAGGCCTATATCTGTTTTTAATGACAAATGTCAATGTTAAAAAAAGCTTAACATATACAAATTTGATGGAATCAATATCGTTTTATGGCTTATTTACATTTTTACTTTGTCGGTTCGAGATGAAAGATTAATATAGAAAGGATAAAAGTACATTGCTATTTAATCACTAAATCGGTTTATATATTCGATAAATTATGCAATACTTGTGTTCGGCGGGCTGCTGGTAGTTGTGACAAAATTAAAAATTTTTTTTTTTAAATGAGATTTTATATAGCGCAATATCCACTAAACGTGTTCAAAGCGCTTTAAAATGAATATAAGGGCTTCAAAAAGGAACAAAAGACCAAACACGGAACGTTTTTGCTCAAACCCCTGCTTCAGCTAATCAAAAAACAAAACAAACAAACAAAAACAAAACAACGAAAACATGAATACCACACAATGATAATAATAATAGTAATAATAGTAATAATAATAATAATAATAATAATAATATAATAATAATAATAAATAATAATAATAATAATAAATAATAATGATATAATAATAATAATAATAATAATAAATAATAATAATAATAATAATAATAATAATGATAATAATAATAATAATAATAATAATAATAATAATAATAATAATAATAATAATAATAATAATAATAATAATAAATAATGATAACAATAATAATAGCAATAACAAAATGATGATGATGATGATGATGATGATGATGATGATGATGATGATGATGATGATGATGATGATAATAATAATATGCCTTATTAGTCTAAAAAAGTGGCAATTTGTCATTTGGCTACACATATTTATAACAATACAATATTATAAAGAACATACATAACATAATTTATTGACATTTATTACACACTCACATAAGCACACTAGTAACATCGTAGTCATCGTCACCATCATCGTCATCATCATAGTTATCATCATCATCATCATCATCACCATCATCATCATCAACATCATTATCATCATCATCATCATCATCATCATCATCATCATCATCATCATCATCATCATCATCATCATCATCATCATCACAACCTTCCTAATATTTATAATAATTTACCATTCCCCTATATCACCACCACCATCCTCATCATACCATATTATATTATTTTGTCATTACAGCTTGTTACATGTAACAAGCTGTAATGACAAAATAATATAATATGGAGTATGATGAGGATGGTGGTGGTGATATAGGGGAATGGTAAATTATTATAAATATTAGGAAGGTTGTGATGATGATGATGATGATGATGATGATGATGATGATGATGATGATGATGATAATGATGTTGATGATGATGATGGTGATGATGATGATGATGATGATAACGATGATGATGACGATGATGGTGACGATGACTACGATGTTACTAGTGTGCTTATGTGAGTGTGTAATAAATGTCAATAAATTATGTTATGTATGTTCTTTATAATATTGTATTGTTATAAATATGTGTAGCCAAATGACAAATTGCCACTTTTTTAGACTAATAAGGCATATTATTATCATCATCATCATCATCATCATCATCATCATCATCATCATCATCATCATCATCATCATCATCATTTTGTTATTGCTATTATTATTATTATTATTATTATTATTTATTATTATTATTATTATTATTATTATTATTATTATTATTATTATTATTATTTATTATTATTATATTATATCATCATTATTATTATTATTATTATTATTATTATTATTATTATTATTATTATTATTATTATTATTATTATTATTATTATATATCATTATTATTATTATTATTATTATTTATTATTATTATTATTATTATTATTATATTATATTATTATTATTATTATTATTATTATTATTATTATTATTATTATTTTATTATTATTTTATTATTATTATTCTATTATTACTATTATTTTTATCATTGTGTGGTATTCATGTTTTCGTTGTTTTGTTTTTTGTTTGTTTTGTTTTGTTTTTTGATTAGCTGAAGCAGGGGTTTGAGCAAAAACGTTCCGTGTTTGGTCTTTTGTTCCTTTTTGAAGCCCTTATATTCATTTTAAAGCGCTTTGAACACGTTTAGTGGATATTGCGCTATATAAAATCTCATTAAAAAAAAAAAAATTTAATTTTGTCACAACTACCAGCAGCCCGCCGAACACAAGTATTGCATAATTTATCGAATATATAAACCGATTTAGTGATTAAATAGCAATGTACTTTTATCCTTTCTATATTAATCTTTCATCTCGAACCGACAAAGTAAAAATGTAAATAAGCCATAAAACGATATTGATTCCATCAAATTTGTATATGTTAAGCTTTTTTTAACATTGACATTTGTCATTAAAAAACAGATATAGGCCTACTCAAAAGCAAATTATTGAATAAGCCGTCGGCAATACATCGTATTAAAATTATCTCTATATAAAGAAGTGTAAGAGGTTATACGTCACGAGATTCGTGCGTGCGTCTACTTAGCGAGTCGGTTTCAAAAGCAGTGCGAAAATCTACAAAGACCAAGAGGATGAAACTGTGTTTGGTTCACGTTTTGGGGACTCTGTGCATTGTCTTGATAATGATGATGACAGACCATCAAGTGGAAAGTGCGGTGATGGTTATGGGTAAGTATGGCTATTTTCATCAATACCAAGTTATAGTTAGACGCCGAAGCAGCCCGAACGATCGACGCGGTTGCAAAAAAACAATAACAAAGACCCGAGTGACGTCAACTTCGTTATAGATAGTATGCGCTTGGTTAAGAAACTCACAACATTGCCATCCGGAAGTATAACGGACCAACACACAAACTCTGTGTAACCATGAACTTTTATAGTCTGGTTAATACAGTTTAGTGAGAACAACTCACAAACGCGGATGGCAAAAACAATAACAAAGGCCTGACTGATGTCATCTGCATACTATCTATATATATTCATGTTTTCGTCCAGTCGCGAGTCAACGATCACATGATTTGTTGCTGTCCAACGATTGGACAGTTCTCAAAAAACGTAAATACGCTGCTCTCTCTCTCTCTCTCTCTCTCTCTCTCTCTCTCTCTCTCTCTCTCTCTGTTCTTTCACGCCTATGTCAGAAATAGTAATATCTTCATATTATATACATAACATGCAATTTTGTTATAGTAAAGTTACATAAAATGAGATAATGAGATTTGCACATCAAATTTCCTCCCTCTTCCTTTCTAAGGGTAAGAATCTTATCCTTTCTCATCCCGCCCTCTCTCTCTCTCTCTCTCTCTCTCTCTCTCTCTCTCTCTCTCTCTCTCTCTCTCTCTCTCTCTCTCTCTCTCTATCGCCTTTCATTCTTATCTATCTTTTCTGTATGTGAGAAATAACTATCGATGCTGTGGGTTTGTCCAAAATGCTCAAAACACCCGCCAGCCGGACACAACGCACCAATATACAAAACAACATGCAGTCCCGAACGCCCAAAGTCCGACCGCAAGAATTCAGTGAGAACCATTCATAAAAAGCGGTCGGCCATAAACAACGACAAGGAGCTGAGTTACTTCAATTTTGTTTCTCCTATAGATAGTTCGAAGATGACGTCACTCAGGCCTTTGTTATGGTTTTTGCCATCCGCGTTTGTGAGTTGTTCTCACTAAACTGTATTAACCAGACTATAAAAGTTCATGGTTACACAGAGTTTGTGTGTTGGTCCGTTATACTTCCGGATGGCAATGTTGTGAACTCCTTGGCCAAGCGCATTCTATCTATATGAAACTAAGCTACACATATTAATACTATTATACTCTAAATATATTTTGAGTCCTAATCATACTCTCATATAATGTCATACTACATGAGTGCGTGCACACACACACTATAATAAATGTGTTACAACACATAAAACAACGACGAGTCAGCGAGTTTCAGCATTTTAATTCTTGATAATGATCAACTTTCCATCCAAAAAAAAACAACAACAGCCGATTGCCGGTCAAGGTCAACCTTTCCGCCCACTACTCAACAGTCATGCGCAAGGCGCCAAAAAAGGGAGGTAACAATTAGATTGGTTTTGAGTACATATTTTCAACACACACACACACACACACACACACACACACACACACACACACACACACACACATGCACATAAACACACCAATGAACAATTTCCCCTCCCCTCTTCCTCTCTCTCCCCCCTCTCTCTCTTCCTCTCTCTCTCTCTCTCTCTCTCTATTACACACACACACACACACACACACACACACACAATATTATATATATATATATATATATATATATATATATAATATATATATATATATATATATATATATATATATATATATATATATATATATATATAATGCAACAAAATGTTACAGTAAAGTTGCATATAATGAGATTTCCTCATCAAATTTACATTTTAGATTATTATTTGGGAGCCAAACACTATCTAATATGGCTAGCACTATTCAGTATCTATTCAGTAGCGGTTTTGCACTATTCAGTATTTGATACTGAATAGTGGTTTTGTACTATTCAGTATCTGATACTGAATAGTGGTTTTGCACTATAATACGGTGTTTGTTTTTTTTTTTCCGAAACCTGACAAAGTTATGGGAAGAGGGCAGCTGTGGGAGTGAATATGGGAAGTGTACATCAGTGGGGAGTGAACCTGGGACTTGGTTTCGGCGGGTTTCGTAATAAAAAGCAATTACTTTTTCACAAACCCGACGACACCTGGCAATTCCGACAAAGTTATGGGAGGTAGGCAGCAGCGTTGTGTGTGTGTGTGTGTGTGTGTGTGTGTGTGTGTGTGTAGGGGGGGGGGGGGGAGGAGGGGATGAACCTGAGATTCAGGGAAGTGTCCACCAGTGGGAGTGAATCTGGGACTCTGGGTTTTGTGGAAAAGCAATAACAAAATGGGGGGGGGGGGGGGGGGGGGGGGGGGGGGGGGGTTACTTTTTTACGAAACCCGACAATATGCGGCAAAGTTGTGGAAAGTAGGCAAAGCGTGGGAAGTGAACCTGAGACTCAGTGAAGTGTACACCAGAGGGGAGTGAACCTGAGACTATGATTTTCGGCGGGCTTCAGCTAGTTTCATATAAAAGCAATTACTTTTTACGAAACCCACGAAACCCTGGCAATATCCGAGAAACTTATGGGTAGTAGGCAAAAGTGGGGAGTGAACCTGAGATTCGGGGAAGTGTACACCAGTGGGAAGGTGAACCTGAGACTGGGTTTCGGCGGGTTTTGAAAAAAAAAGCAATTACTTTTTGTTTACGAAATGCGCCAAATCCCAACAAAATGGGGCAAAGTTATGGAAAATAGGCAAATAATGGGGAGTGAACTTGAGGCTAAGGGAAGTGTACACCAGTGGGAAGTGAACCTGAGACTATGGTTTTCGGGGGTTTCAGCGAGTTTCACATAAAAGCAATTACTTTTATTACGAAACCGACGAAACTTGGCAATATCCGACAAAGTTATTGAAGTAGGCAACAGTGGGGGGTGATCCTGAGATTCAGGAAGTGTACACTTGTGGGGAGTGAACCTGGGACTCTGGATTTTGTAAAAAAGCAATACAAGGGGGAGGGGGAATACTTTTTTACGAAACCCGCAAAAGCCGACAAAGTTATGGGAAGCAGGCAGCAGTGGGGAGTGAATCTGGGATTGGACACCGATGAGGATTGAACCCGGGACTGCGAGAGGCTGATACCAGTGGACGTGAGCTCAGAATGTACTTTTATTTCAAAACCTACCGAAATTGTCAAAAGTTTTGGGAAGTGGGCACCATTGGGCAATGAACCGGGACTCAGGGAAGTGCACACCAGTTGGAGTGAACCTTAGACTGTGAGAAGAGGAAATCAGTGGAAATGAACTGGATAGAAGATGGATACCAGTGGAAATGAAGCCGGACTATGGGAGTTGGGTACCAGACGAGAATGAAGCAATTACTTTTTTACGAAACCCGCCAAAACCCCCGAAAACCATAGACTTAGGTTTACTCCCCAATTGTGTACACTTCCCTGAGTCTCGGGTTCACTCCCCATTGTTACTTTCTTTTCATAACTTTGTCGGATATTGTCGGGTTTCGTAAAAAAGTAATTCCTTTTTTTTTAACGAACCAGTCCCAGGTTCACTCCCCAATGGTGTACACTTCCCTGAGTCCCAGGTTCACTCCCCACTGCTGTCTACTTCCCATCACTTTGTCGGGTTTAGGCGTGTTTTGGCAGGTTTCGTAAAAAAAGAAACACCCCTAAAAATACCAGGTGTATTCAGAAAATAGATGTCAATTGTAGTCTAATATTCAGTATATCTATTATTATTATTATTATTATTATTATTATTATTATTATTATTATTATTATTATTATTATTTATTATTATTATTATTATTATTATTATTATTATTATTATTATTATTATTATTTTTATTATTATTATTTTATTATTATTATTATTATTATTATTATTATTATTATTATATTATTATTATTATTATTATTATTATTTTATTATTATTATTATTATTATTACTATTATTATTATTATTATTATTATTATTATTATTATTATTATTATTATTATTATTATTATTATTTTATTATTATTATTATTATTATTTTATTATTATTATTTTATATTATTATTATTATTGTCATGTTAATTACGGCCATTAATTCACGGAAGTACATCGCTCAATCAAAAAATGCAGAAAGTCTGGCCACATATTTATAATGAATCGGGTTTGTCTTAGATGACAAAACAAACAAACAAACAAACAAACAACAACAACAACAACAAATGAGACAAACAGAAAAAAAGCAAGATTTTTAAAAGTAATAAACAATAGAAGAGCACAATAATGAAAAACAACAACGAGATTATAACACATAAAAGATATTCGTAATAAAATCGATAACTGATTAAATTACTCCAACTACTTGATTAAAAATAATAATAATAATAATAATAATAATAATAATAATAATAATAATAATAATAATAATAATAATAAAATAATAATAATAATAATAATAATAATAATAAAAATAATAATAAAAAGGAAATAGTATAATATCACCATTAAAGTATTACAAGCAAATAAAATTATTAAAACAAAAGTTTAAAAAATATCAATAGACAGAAGGAATTAAAAAAATATTGGGGAAAAGAAAACAAAGTTACCCCTACCGGGATTTGAACTCTCGACCTTAAGCTCAGAGTCAAACAGCTTATAAACACCATTGCCATGGTGTCACGGAACTTTTAGTGACATTTAATCATGTCTATTCAGACATTTCTCGCTCACTTTGAAGAGCTTCTGAACAGACCAGCTCCGTCGAACGCCCCAAATATCAACCTAGCTGATACAGACCTTGACATCAACTGTAGACACCCGACTCAAGAGGAGATCAGGAACGCCATCAAACTATTGAAGAATGGCAAGGCAGCTGGGCCAGACAACATTCCCGCAGAAGCTTTAAAGACGGACTTAAAAACGACCACAGAAATGCTTTATCCTCTCTTCAAGAAGATCTGGGAGGAGGAAGAAGTACAACAGAGTGGAAGGAAGGGTACCTCGTCAAACTGCCTAAGAAAGGCGACCTCAACAATTGCCACAACTACCGAGGAATAACACTTCTGTCAGTGCCAAGAAAAGTCTTTAATAGAATAATCTTGGAGAGAATTAAAAGTGCTGTTGACCCCCTCCTTCGCGACCAACAGGCTGGCTTCCGCAGGAATAGATCATGTGTCGACAAAATTGAAACCCTACGCATCATAGTTGAGCAATCCTTGGAGTGGAATTCCCCGTTGTACATCAACTTCGTTGATTATGAAAAAGCGTTTGACAGCGTGGACCGGGAAACCTTATGGAAAATACTCCGCCACTATGGGGTTCCAACAAAAATAGTCAGCCTGATCCAAAGTTCCTACGAGGGAGTGACCTGTCGAGTAATCCATGGGGGACAACTGACAGATAGCTTCAAGGTGAAGACTGGAGTCAGACAGGGATGTCTTCTGTCACCCTTTCTCTTCCTTTTGGCGATTGACTGGACAAAGAGGTCAGCAGTGGCACGTAGGAGAAATGGGATTCTGTGGACATTGTTCGACCAGCTCGACGATTTGGACTTTGCAGATGACTTGGCCTTGCTGTCCCACAATCACCAACAAATGCAGGACAAGACAACAGAGAAAACAGCAAAGTCATCAAAAATCGGACTCAGGGCCCATGGGAGTAAAACAAAGGTCCTCAAAATAAACACCAAGAGTAAAGAACCAATCAAACTGCACGAGAGCGAACTGGATGAGGTTGACCACTTCACGTATTTAGGCAGCATATTAGATAAACAGGGTGGCACAGATGCAGACGTAAAGGCAAGAATTGGCAAGGCGAGGGTAGCATACTTGCAGCTTAAAAACATCTGGAGCTCCAAGGTGGTGTCAACCCGAACCAAAATAAGACTCTTCAATTCAAATGTCAAGTCAGTCCTTTTGTATGGAGCGGAGACCTGGAGGACCACGAAGACCACCACTGGAAAAGTACAGACCTTCATCAATAGCTGCCTCAGAAGGATCCTCAAGATTCACTGGCCAGACAGGATCAACAACGCAGACCTGTGGCAGAGAACATCTCAAATGCCAGCAGAAGACGAAATCAGACGCCGCCGATGGAGATGGATTGGGCACACCCTGAGGAAGCCAACCAATAACACCGCTAGGCAGGCGCTGAGATGGAACCCCAGGGAAAACGGAAGAGAGGGCGGCCTAGAAACACCTGGCGGCGAGACCTGGGGGCGGACATGAAGAGGATGGGACACACCTGAGGAGAGTTGGAGAAGATGGCCCAGGACAGAGGAAGAT
>NW_027622097.1:5000-14357 GCF_034508935.2 Berghia stephanieae
CCTCCGTGTCAAAGGTTAGAAAACCAATCAGTTTTTTTCTAGTATGAGTCATAATATTTTTAGTTTTCGTGACACGAGAAGACAGATTTGAATGAATCTCGTGTCAAAACGGTGAAGGATGGAAACCATGATCCCTATGTCAACACGCCAGCCATGCCCTAATGGAAAATTGTCCTTTTCAATACTCGCTGACGTATACATATTTGCAGGTCTGATTACCGAATAATTCCTTATGGGCTCATTGAATTAGTGTAGTGGAAATCCAAAAAAAAAAAAAAAAAATGACTCAAAATATTATCCATGTTCATTACAACAATGTTAAACTAGGCCCATAAGTGGATTCGGATGTCAGACCTGCATATATGTATACGTTGATTCGTTGATAGTATGAGTCATAATATTTTTAGTTTTCGTGACACGAGAAGACAGATTTGAATGAATCTCGTGTCAAAACGGTGAAGGATGGAAACCATGATCCCTATGTCAACACGCCAGCCATGCCCGCTTCTAACCATAATGGAAAATTGTCATTTTCAATACTCGCTGACGTATAGATAGTTCGCAGATGACGTCACTCAGGCCTTTGTTATTGTTTTTGCCATCCGTGTTTGTGAGTTGTTCTCACTAAACTGTATTAACCAGACTATAAAAGTTCATGGTTACACAGAGTTTGTGTTTTGGTCCGTTATACTTCCGGATGGCAATGTTGTGAACTCCTTGGCCAAGCGCATTCTATCTATAGATAGTATGCGCTTGGCTAAGAAGCTCATAACATTGCCATCCGGAAGTATAGATAGTTCAAAGATGACGTCACTCATGTCTTTGTTATTGTTTTTTGCCATCCGCGTTTATGAGTAATGCTCACTGAACTGTATTAACCCGACTATAAACGTCCATGGATACACACAGTTTTGTGTGTTAGTCTGTTATACTTCCGGATGGCAATGTTATGAGCTTCTTAGCCAAGCGCATACTATCTATAACACACAAAACTGTGTGTATCCATGAATGTTTATAGTCAGGTTAATACAGTTCAGTGAGCATTACTCATAAACGCGGATGGCAAAAAACAATAACAAAGACATGAGTGACGTCATCTTCGAACTATCTATACATATTTGCCGGCCTGATAACCCAATAATTCCTTATGGGCTTATTGGATTGGTGCAGTGGAAATCCAAAAAAAATAAAATGACTCAAAATATTGTCCATTTTCATTACAACAATGTTAAACTAGGCCCATAAGTGGATTCGGATATCAGACCTGCATATATGTACACGCTCGCTGTACTCTGTTAAGAAAAATCCAATATAAATTTTAAAAATTTGGCCAGAAAACTCGTCCTTCAATTATCGATCGATTATTTTTTATTTTTTATTTTTTTTTTTTTTAAAGTAAAGGTCATTTCACACGATACGTAATTTTTCAAGAACGCGATTTATGCCCAAAATCTTAAACATGTTTTTTGTTTATATTTTACATTAGTCCTTCTGAGCCATTAGGCCCATGGAGCCGGAAGTTTATCCCGTTTTCTATAGCGTGAAACGGACAATAGCAATTGCTTGCTATCCTTTGGATAGGACGCTGTTCTATCGCAAAAATGCTTTTTGCCAGATCAAACAGACTCAGCTACCCATTCACTGCTGGGAAGGCAGGTAGGTCAGAAATAAAAAAAATCTCGAATACACCCGGGATCACTCTCGGACCATTTGCATGTGAAGTCGGTGTTTTACCAACTGAGCTATCGGGACCCCCTTTTTATTATTATTATTATTTTTTAAATCCCAGGCCATCCTATCTAATGACACTCTTAATTGGATTCAGTAGTCTGATGTCACGTCGCCCAGCAACGGCGGCCATCGTAGTTAGTGCTTTTTTACGAAACCCGTCGAAACCCGATGAAACCCGGCGAAACCCGACAATATCCGGCAGAGTTATGGGAAGTAGACCACTGTGGGGAGTGAACCTGAGACTCAGAGACGTGTACACCTGTCGGGAGTGAACCTGAGACTATGGTTATCGGCGGGTTTCGTAAAAAAGACACATCCATAAGGTTTAAGGGTATGGGTATTCGGGATTTGATACTTATCGAGTATCGTGCAAAAGGAATCGAATACGACAAAGATGTATGATACCATGCAAAATGAGAGTAGTGGATTACCGGTGCCCTGTTCATTAGTCGTATAAATGACTTTAAATAGTTCTTGACCTATGTCTGAAATGATATACGTAATGTTTAAAATATTACAGTAAAGTAGTGTTGATATTTATAATGAGGATGATGATGATGATGATGATGATGATGATGATGATGATGATATTAATGATGATGATGATGATGATGATGATGATGATGATGATGATGATGATGATGATGATGATATTAATGATGATGATGATGATGATGATGATGATGAATGATGATGATGATGATGATGATGATGATGATTATGATATTAATGATGATGATGATGATGTTGATGATGATGATGATGATGATGATGATGGTGACGATGATGATGATGATGATGATGATGATGATGATGATGGTGATGTTGATGATGATGATGATGATGATGATGATGATGATGAGATGATGATGCTGTTGATGATGATGGTAAGGATGAAAACCATGATAGTAATGGTGGTAATTATGATGAGGACGATAATCATGATGGTTATTATTATTATTATCATATATTATTATTATTATTATTATATTATTATTATTTTATTATTATTATTATTATTATTATTATTATTATTATTATTATTATCATTATTATTATTATTATAAATTTAACAATGCTGATTATGATAATATTGATAATAATAAATATTATAGTGATCTGATTTAAAATAGAATAATAACAATGTGTCTTATTATTTTCTTGTTTGTGTGAGTGTGTGTGTGTGTACGTGTGTGTGTGTGTGTGTGTGTGTGTGTAGATCAAGATCTGCCCATTAATATGTTTTGATTCAAATGGGATCTTTTTAGTATCGTCCACCCAGGGGCTTTTCTTAAGGTCTTTATATTACCTATAATACTATTCTAGTCCCCAGAACAGAAAACAGACCTTTTAGTAAGAAAATTTTCAAAAACACACCTTGAAATCAACAACAAAAGAACAGAAATTAGGGTTAGAATGAATACAATAATAATATTATTATGATTGAAGTTTATCGTGAAGACAAAAGAAATAATGTACAAAAAAAACTGGCTTAATCTTAAAGAACAGAGATTTCAAAAGGGGGAACAACCACAACGACGACAAAAGAACCGAAGACACAAAAGGCCAAAAGATTTCTTTGACATGAATGATGCCAATTAGATTCAAACAAGATACAGTCTTTATGTTTAGTGTACCCTAACTCCGAAGAAAAAATAATATTAAAAATTTTGGCCAGAAAACTCGTCCTTCATATTAATTAAATATCGATTGATATATATATATATATATATATATATATATATATATATATATATATATATATATATATATATATATATATATATATATATAAAGGGTTCCTCGTATTTTTGTCAAGACCTCTTAAACCCGGGACTTCTGGTGGTGTTTCAGGCGTTAGAGTTTATTTTGATGAGATGAGGGATGTTGCAATCAATCGAAATCTGAAGGATGATTTTTCTGACCAAAATTTGAAATACGTGTTTTGCCATTCCAGATTGCAGTAGTAATATATTAATAATCCTCTAATTGGATGTATAGGTAATATTACTGTTCTATAGCCAGGGCTTTGTGAGTTGCCTGCCCTTCTTGTATTCTCAAACTATCACTGGTCTTTTATCCTTTGGAAATAAACGAGCTATTTATTATCACATAAAGTGAAAGATAATAGAAATTATATTATTGCAATATTTTCAAGTTTTATAAAATTATGAGGAAAAAAATATTTGTTGTTTTAATGGTTTGTTTTCGAGGTATCCCGTTGAAACCTTTTGTTAACTGTTCTCATATAGATAGTTCGAAGATGACGTCACTCAGGTCTTTGTTATTGTTTTTTGCCATCCGCGTTTATGAGTAATGCCCACTGAATTGTATTAACCCGACTGTAAACGTTGATGGATACACACAGTTTTATGTGTTGGTCCCTTATACTTCCGGATGGCAATGTTATGAGCTTCTTAGCCAAGCGCATACTATCTATAAAGAATAAAGAGAACATTCTCCTTCATGACAAGTTCAACTTTGAAACATGAATTCTATCGTATCTAAGAAAGGGGCATTTTTACAGCGCAATATCCACTTAACCTACTCAAATCGCTTTACAAATGGTCCCAAACCAACAGCAACACGTAACATAAAGAACGAGGCATGACTGACGCATGATAGCCGATAATACAATTTATTTTCTGGACAGAGACAATGATGTTTAAGGTCATGTATTCATTTTACACCTGAGTACGGTGAAAAAATGTGAGTAAAGAGTCTATTCCAAGAACTCAACTATGCGCCGAGCGAGATAGGCTCGAACCCAGGGCCTTCCGATCCGAAAATGAGTGTCGTACCACAAGACCACATAGCCGCACTGAAGCAGGGTGGGGTCCCCTTAGTTGATTGGATTGAACGCTCAATCAGTTGGATCTGCTGATATTTCTGATGTGCCTTTGTGGTCTGCTTGTGAAATAGTATTCAACAGTCGTGACGTCACTGCCCTCGTAATGTCGCATAGTAATTTAGTAACTGGTTCTAAACTATCGAAACAATGGCAGACGCCCTTTATGAAATAATACTCCGAAGAGCGTAAAAGTGTATCCAGAGGAAAAAAAGCATTATAAATATGATCATAATTTGACTTCTATAAATTCTGACCACATGACATATGCAAAGTTCTAGCCAGCATGAAAAATATAAAGTGCCATTTTTTGTTGTTTAGAACCAAGCTGTTCGCCGTTGCTGGGCGACGTGACATCAGACTATTGAATCCAATTAGGGGAGCAGGCACTGGTTTAAGATAGAGGTCCCAAATTATCGGGTAACTTCTGTGATATAATAGTAGCACCTCTGACCGGAAGTAGGCAGTTTGAGGTACGATCCCCATTCGTGGAATACTGATTTCTAGGAGATGATCTTTTATTTTTGAATTGTGTTTTTCGTACTTGCTTTGCTTGGGACTGATTCATACTCACTTGCGCACGTGTCAAATGTGAGCAAATGACGAAGAGTTGTGGAGCAAGATTTCTATAGATAGTATGCGCTTGGCCAAGAAGCTCACAACATTGCCATCCGGAAGTATAACGGACCAACACGCAAACTCTGTGTAACCATGAAGTTTTATAGATAGTATGCAGATGACGTCAGTAAGGCCTTTGTTATTGTTTTTGCCATCCGCGTTTGTGAGTTGTTCTCACTAAACTGTTTTAACCAGACTATAAAAGTTCGTGGTTACACAGAGTTTGTGTGTAGGTCCGTTATACTTCCGGATGGCAATGTTGTGAACTCCTTGGCCAAGCGCATTCTATCTATAGTCTGGTTAATACAGTTTAGTGAGAACAACTCACAAACGCGGATGGCAAAAACAATAACAAAGGCCTGAGTGACGTCATCTGCATACTATCTATAGATAGTATGCGCTTGGCTAAGAAGCTCATAACATTGCCATCCGGAAGTATACCTGGCCAATACACAAAACTGTGTGGAGTCGTGATTGTTTATAGTCGGGTTAATACAGTTCAGTGAGAATTACTCATAAACGCGGATGTCAAAAAACAATAACAAAGACCTAAGTGACGTCGACTTCGAACTATCTATAGATAGTTCGAAGATGACGTCACTCAAGTCTTAGTCATTGTTTTTTGTCATCCGCGTTTATGAGTGTTGCTCACTGAACTGTATTAACCCGACTATAAACTTCATGGATATACACAGTTTTGTGTGTTGGTCCGTTATACTTCCGGATGGCAATGTTATGAGCTTCTTAGCCAAGCGCATACTATATAAAGATAGTTAGAAAATGACGTCACTCAGGTCTTTGTTATTGTGTTTAGCCATCCGCGTTATGAGTAATGCTCACAGAACTGTATTAACCTGACTATAGATAGTTCGAAGATGACGTTACTCAGGTCTTTGTTATTGTTTTTTGCCATCCGCGTTTATGAGTAATTCTCACTAAACTGTATTAACCAGACTATAAACGTTCAAGGTTACACACAGTTTTGTGTGTTGGTCCGTTATCCTTCCGGATCGCAATGTTGTAAGCTTCTCAGCCAACCGCATACTATCTATACAATTTAGTGAGCATTACTCATAAACGTGGTTGGCCAAAGCAGTAACAAAGACCTGAGTGACGTCAACTTCGAACTATCTATAATATTCTAGTGTATTCTTCCTTTGTATTAATTAGCCCCGGGGGTCTCCTCACTTCATAATACATTATTCCTTTAACAAGCAATTATTCCTAAGAAGATGTGTTGATAACTTGGAATCATTATCTGTACACATTGATACAAACATCCAAAGAAATAACTAGTTGTAAGAATTAAAGAACATTGCATTTAAGGGCTATATATATATATATATATATAGTGTGATTCGTTAACACATTTTTCAAAGATTACTGAAGCTGACTTACGTGATTGCATTATGTCGTCTCCAACTAAAAGTTGTGATTTAGACCCCTTAAATACTGCCATTTAAAAAAAATGCATTGATGTAATTTTAACACCATTTACATGTATTGTTAATAATTCGTTGCAGTCAGGTGCTGTACCAGACATTTACAAAGTTGCTCATGTCAAACCCCTTTTAAAAAAACCTGATCTCGATAAGAGAACTTAAAAAACTATCGCCCTGTCTCTAATCTTCCTTTTCTCTCTAAGATCTTAGAAAAGCTTGTTTTGAAACAATTACTGTCTCATCTTAAAAATAATTGTCTTGAAGAAAAATTTCAGTCTGCTTATAGGCAACATCATTCGACGGAAACCGAACTTGTTAGGGTTGTTAATGATCTCCTCTCTGTTATAGACAATGGTTCATGTTCTTTGCTGAATTTGCTTGACCTATCGTCTGCTTTTGATACTATTGATCACAATCTTCTTCTCAAACGTCTTGAAATTACTTATGGCGTGTCTGGTGCAGCGATTGATTGGTTTAGGTCATATTTGTTTAATCGTAAACAGATTATTACGGTGGATGAATATAGATCGGAGGAAATCTTTCTTGATTGTGGGGTTCCCCAGGGTTCAGTACTTGGACCCGTTCTTTTTGTTTTGTACGTTGGCCCTCTGTCTAAAATCATCAGAAGTTTTGGTCTGTCTTACCATCAATACGCTGATGATACGCAATTGTACTGCGTTTCCAATATGAGAAATTTACAAGAAGTATCAGCCAATAGTAAAAATTGTATCCAAAGTGTTAAGAAATGGATGAATGAGAACAGACTGAAACTGAATGATGATAAGACGGAGGTGCTGTATGTGGGGAACAGGAAGTGGAAAAGTGAAACAGATTTGAAGTTGGGGGATGCCTCTATTCAAATTGTTGACAAAGTGAAAAACCTTGGCACATTCTTAGACTCTGGACTGTCGATGGAGCATCAGGTTAATAATTTGGTTAGATCTCTCTTTTTCCAACTAAAAAAGATTGCTTCCATTAGACGGTTCATATCTGAGGAGATGACCAAGCACCTGGTTGTGTCCCTCGTACTATCGAAATTGGATTATTGTAATGCTCTGTTGTTTGGCGTTTCGCAATACAATCTGAAACGTCTTCAGATTGTCCAAAACAGCGCTGCCAGACTAGTATTTATGAAGCGTAGGTGCGACTCTGCCGGACCTCTACTTCATGACCTGCATTAGCTGCCTGTTGAGAAAAGAATTAAATTCAAAGCTTGTGTTTTAGTGTATCGTTGTCTTGAAGGTACTGCCCCTTCCTACCTTTCAGAACTAATTGAAAGATATTCAAAACCCCGCCCCTTACGTTCGGCCAGTGATTCCACAAAACTAGTTGTCCCTCGAATTCGGAAAAATGCTGGAATGAGATCCTTTTCTCATTTCGGACCCTCTATTTGGAACGCCTTACCGCAGAGCATTCGTGAAAAAGAATCTTTGTCTATTTTTAAACGTTCGCTTAAAACATATTTGTTTCGATTTTAGTAGATGGTATGAGAAGCAAGATAGGTTTGGTTTGTGTTGTGTGTTGTGTTGCGTGTGTGTATGTGTGTGTGTGTGTGCTTGTGTGTGTGAATGAGTATGTTTCAGCCAAAGTAATTTGTAATTTAAGCGCTTAGAGTCTGGTGTCTCGGAGTTATAGCGCTATATAAGTTTTCAGCATTATTATTATTATTATAATATATATATATATATATATATATATATATATATATATATATATATATTGAATCGTATTCGATACAAATATGGTACGGATAGTGCTCGACTTATAGCAATGGAGCGAATTATTATTTTAATATTTTAGTATTTACTCATTAACATTGTGGTAAATATTAAAATAATATATATATATATATATATATATATATATATATATATATATATACATATATATATATATATATATATATATATATATATATATATATATATATATATATATATATATATATATATTAGCTGCAATTTGTAGCATTTTCTTAAATACAAAGGCATTCTTTTGAAGAGGACAACAATACACAGTTCTTGTAACGAGAAAGATAGTGGACAGTTGTGGTGCTCTACGGAAAAAAAAAAATCATAAGTATTTAAAAACTTGGCCAGAAAAACTCGTCCTTCAAATATCGGTCGATTGAGATGACTCTCATCTTGGTAAAAATTCTCAAACCCGGGACTTCGACGAAGTCTCCTGCTCTTCCTGTGTGTGGATGTTCTTGTGCTCGCTTGTGTGGATGCTCTTGTGCTCTTCCTGTGTGTAGATGTTCTTGTACTCTTCCTGTGTGTAGATGTTCTTGTGCTCTTCCTGTGTGTGGATGTTCTTGTGCTCTTCCTGTGTGTGGATGTTCTTGTGCTCTTCCTGTGTGTGGATTTTCTTGTGCTCTTCCTGTGTGTGGATGTTCTTATGCTCTTCCTGTGTGTGGATGTTCTTGTGCTCGTCCTGTGTGTAGATGTTCTTGTGATCTTCCAGTGTGTGGATGTTCTTGTGCCCTTCCTGTGTGTGGATGTTCTTGTGCTCTTCCTGTGGTTGAATGTTCTTGTGCTCTTCCAGTATGTAAATGTTCTTGTGCTCTTCCTGTGTGTGGATGTTCTTGTGCTCTTCCTGTGTGTGGATGTTCTTGTACTCTTCCTGTGTGTGGATGTTCTTGAGCTCTTCCTGTGTGTGGATGTTCTTGTGCTCTTCCTGTGTGTGGATGTTCTTGTACTCTTCCTGTGTGTGGATGTT
>NW_027622098.1:0-7500 GCF_034508935.2 Berghia stephanieae
GGTTCTACTTATTAAGTGATGATGATGGCTTGGGTTCACCTATGAAGCGATTTTAGCAGATATCGGGGGAAATTGGATTGCATTAAATATATCATTGAGAAATACTTTTTTTTCTGAAATTAAATGTCTCTTCAAATGATGTGGCAGATGCAACATGTACACATAAAAAGTAGTCAAAGAAGTATTGGTAGTTTTAGTGGTGTTATTAAATCGGTAGTAGTATTGGAGGGTGGTGGTGGTGGTGGTGATGGTGGTAGTGGCACTTGTAGTAGCAGTAGTAGTAGTGGTAGTAGTAGTAGTAGCAGTAGTAGTAGTGGTAGTAGTACTAGTAGTAGTAGTAGTAGTAGTAGTAGAAGTAGTAGTAGTGGTAGTAGTACTAGTAGTAGTAGTAGTAGTAGTAGTAGTAGTAGTAGTAGCAGTAGTATAGTGTAGTAGTACTAGTAGTAGTAGCAGTAGTAGTAGTGGTAGTAGTACTAGTAGTAGTAGTAGTACTAGTAGTAGTAGTAGTAGTAGTGGTAGTAGTAGTAGTAGTAGTAGTAGTAGTAGTAGTAGTAGTAGTAGTAGTGGTAGTAGTAGTAGTAGTAGTAGTAGTAGAAGTAGTAGTAGTAGTGGTGGTAGTAGTAGTAGTAGTAATAGTAGTAGTAGTAGTAGTAGTAGTAGTAGTAGTAGTAGTAGTAGTAATATTAATAATGATAATAATAATAATAATAATAATAATAGACTCTTATAGAGCGCACGGTATCCTCAACAATGCGGCTCTTAGCGCTTTAAATTACATGAACAAAAATCAATATTTTGGCCAACCCATTCAGGATTCTTTTTCTCTCACGACCTCATGTGCTATCAATGTGGTCTGAAGATCGGGCAAAAAAAAAGGAGAAACACTTTGCGCATGTTTCACAAGATTATCTGAGGCTCTAATTGAGCATAACAAATGAGTATTCCCCCCTCGTTGTGGGTGACTAATGTTTTTACCCAGAATCAAACCAAGTTAACCTATGTTTCATTTTGGCAATTGCCTAGAAATAAACATTTTTGTCTAGTCGACCATGGGTCTCGTGCATTATAATGGTCTAGTGGTATGACACCCGCTTTGGGATCGGAAAGTCCTGGGTTCGAGCCTCGCGCTCGGTGCATAGTTGAGTCTTTGGACAAGGCTTTTTACTCACATTCTCTCACCGTACTCAGGTGTAAAATGAGTACCTGGCCGTTAACAGCGTTGTCTTTGTCTGAAAAATTGTAATATCGCCTAACAGGCGGCATGTCCCGTCCTACATATCAAATGTTGCTGTTGACCGGGGACCCCTTTACAAAGCGCTTTGATCACATTTAGTGGATATTGTAAAGCTCAATTTTTTAAAGTAAAACATTAGCTTTGAATATGGAATGTTTCAATTTTAGATGCCTGTGTATTCTTTGTTAGTTCCCATCATCATCATCATCATCATCATCATCATCATCATCATCAGGGGCAGCGGTACGGTCTTTGGTTGGCACCCGAAAGGTACCGAGTTCGATCACCCGCCGCTGAGTGGTCTTGAGCAAGTCACCTTGCCCTAACTAAATTTGCGGCGCTGCACTGCGGCTATCGCTTGGGTTATTCCAGTCTTCCCTTAGAATAGACCCAAAAGACGAATCTCCCCTATGGGATGAATAAAGGGAATTATGTTTAATTTATTTATCATCACCATCATATCAGCGGGATCATCATCATCACCACCACCCTAATAATAATGGATAAAATAAATATCAACACATTTCAATGTAATAATCAATCTAAAATCAATCAGTGCTCCTAAAAGACCCTTTGATTTCTTTGTCTAATTCGTTCCATACTTTTGGAGTCCCGACAAAGAAAGATTTTCAGCTAACTATAGTTTATATATGGGAATATTAATCAGTCGTTTATATTGGAATCGGAGTTGTCTAGCAGGTGTATTAGTTCAAAGCGCATTTCCAAGGATTTACCATGCTCAATGAACTTCACAATATTTTATTTAATTTATTCCTCCGGCACGCCATATCGACCATACATCCATTTCGTACAGTAGGTACCGATCGCTGTTTGGAGTCTTTTTGTATTAAAGCTCTTTACAATACCCGTCATTGCTTATAAGATAAGAATACATTCACACCTGAGTCAAGTGCCTGACACACGGACTTAACGACTGGATCACAATTTTCAACAATCACTGTCACTCATCCGGCCATTGATAAGGCTTGATTTTGTGACAAGAGACACCGTACCACTGAGCGACCGAACAAATAATCACCATCTGCGCCATCGTCATCATCATCATTATCATCATCCTCATCACAGCCGTAACAGCCAGCAAAACCACAATCATCATCTTCGGGTCCGGTCTATCCGTGTGGGGGGTGGGGGTGGAACCTGCTAAAGTATTTCATTTTTTAAACAGAAACACGATAATCATCATCATCATCATCATCGTCATCCATTGTCGTCGGCATCGTTATCATCGTGTCCGGGCAATCCGTGTGTGTCTGGGTGTGGAACCTGCTAAATATTATTATTATCTACCTACCTAATAAAAACACACCATTCTTGTTCATTTATTTTTCAAATAATGAAATGAAAGGCACGACCTTTCCCGCACACACAAGAGGCGATGACGACCAGTGACAAATTATGGGAGGTGGGTAGTGTCGAGCGGAAGTCTCGATGATACCTCAAGTCATCGGCCACCAACACTCAAAACTTCCCGAACTCGATGACCAAGGAAAAGTCGGGAATTCCCGAGAAGTAGCACTTCAACTGAGCTTTGGATGGCTTTTTTGTATTAAAACTTAAAATACATTAAATAAATTCACTTTGTATGATAATAAAACATTGATACCTATAACCATTTTGATCTATTTACGACGTTTGTGTTTTGTTAGCTGTTTAAAATATGATATAACGTCAATACCCAATACCAATGACTAAGTATTGAATGAAAGCACCGATGACTAGAGCGATTCTCGAGACTTTTTTGAGTCTCGAGACTCAAAAAAGCATCGAGACGCAAAAAAGTCTCGAGCTTCGCTGGAATCATCACCGACGAGAGAGGGGTGAACAATGCAGATAGTACACATTGTTAGTAACGCGTGCGTCGCTCGCGCAGTATAGTCTCGAGACTCGGGACTCGGGATTCAATACGAGAAGCATCGACGACCAAGATTCTCGAGACGAGAAAAGCATCGAGAACTAAGTGGAGGTCGGGAAGTTCTCAGTCGTCGATGACCTGACTTCTCAAAACCTAAAGCATCGTTGACCTTTTGGTGACCCGGATGCCCTCCCCTAGAGGTGGGGGCGGCCGACAACTTTTGGCGCGACATAAATATGAAATGTTAAGTAGTGCTGGGTCGAGTTTGAAACGATCAAATCGAGCGGGTTTTCGATCGAGTCCTCTAAAATCGAGTCGGTTTCGGGCGGGTTTCGAGTCAGTGACGTCATCGAGCAGTGATTCGTTTGAAAAAAAAAAAACACGAGCAACTCGTTTGCCACAGGAAACTTCACATACCCCTCCCTCTCTTATGTCTGTGGCTGGCTTGACTGCAGCTGGTTATGATGGGGGCTGCCAGATGGCCAAGTTCAAAATTGGTTACTAAGAAACGCTTTTCTATTATTATTCATTTTAAAAAAAAATCTTTTATTTAAAAAAAATGAAAAGATAAGTTTATCCAACTGTAGTCGATTGTTTTGTTAATCAAAACAAATGAGTTTTTCAAGGGAGTCAGAATGCTTGTGGTGTTGGGCTATTTGGGGTCTATTTGACTACTTGGGCAAGAAGAAATCTGGCTGATTATGATCGTTCGTCGCATCACACACACATACACACACACACACACACACACACACACACACGCCATCAAACAGTTGTTGATGGTGAAGGGTTGAGACCCCCCCCCCCCCCTCCCACCACCATCATCCCGCTGTCACCTTAACATTTCATATTTATGTCGCGCCAAAAGTTGTCGGCCGCCCCCACCTCCCATAATTTGTCACTGGTCGTCATCGCCTCTTGTGTGTGCGGGAAAGGTCGTGCCTTTCATTTCATTATTTGAAAAATAAATGAACAAGAATGGTGTGTTTTTATTAGGTAGGTAGATAATAATAATATTTAGCAGGTTCCACACCCAGACACACACGGATTGCCCGGACACGATGATAACGATGCCGACGACAATGGATGACGATGATGATGATGATGATGATTATCGTGTTTCTGTTTAAAAAATGAAATACTTTAGCAGGTTCCACCCCCACCCCCCACACGGATAGACCGGACCCGAAGATGATGATTGTGGTTTTGCTGGCTGTTACGGCTGTGATGAGGATGATGATAATGATGATGATGATGACGATGGCGCAGATGGTGATTATTTGTTCGGTCGCTCAGTGGTACGGTGTCTCTTGTCACAAAATCAAGCCTTGTCAATGGCCGGATGAGTGACAGTGATTGTTGAAAATTGTGATCCAGACGTTAAGTCCGTGTGTCAGGCACTTGACTCAGGTGTGAATGTATTCTTATCTTATAAGCAATGACGGGTATTGTAAAGAGCTTTAATACAAAAAGACTCCAAACAGCGATCGGTACCTACTGTACGAAATGGATGTATGGTCGATATGGCGTGCCGGAGGAATAAATTAAATAAAATATTGTGAAGTTCATTGAGCATGGTAAATCCTTGGAAATGCGCTTTGAACTAATACACCTGCTAGACAACTCCGATTCCAATATAAACGACTGATTAATATTCCCATATATAAACTATAGTTAGCTGAAAATCTTTCTTTGTCGGGACTCCAAAAGTATGGAACGAATTAGACAAAGAAATCAAAGGGTCTTTTAGGAGCACTGATTGATTTTAGATTGATTATTACATTGAAATGTGTTGATATTTATTTTATCCATTATTATTAGGGTGGTGGTGGTGGTGGTGATGATGATGATCCCGCTGATATGATGGTGATGATAAATAAATTAAACATAATTCCCTTTATTCATCCCATAGGGGAGATTCGTCTTTCGGGTCTATTCTAAGGGAAGACTGGAATAACCCAAGCGATAGCCGCAGTGCAGCGCCGCAAATTTAGTTAGGGCAAGGTGACTTGCTCAAGACCACTCAGCGGCGGGTGATCGAACTCGGTACCTTTCGGGTGCCAACCAAAGACCGTACCGCTGCCTCTGATGATGATGATGATGATGATGATGATGATGATGATGATGATGATGATGATGATGATGAAGATGATGATGATGATGATGATGATGGGAACTAACAAAGAATACACAGGCATCTAAAATTGAAACATTCCATATTCAAAGCTAATGTTTTACTTTAAAAAATTGAGCTTTACAATACCCACTAAATGTGATCAAAGCGCTTTGTAAAGGGGTCCCCGGTCAACAGCAACATTTAATATGTAGGACGGGACATGCCGCCTGTTAGGCGATATTACAATTTTTCAGACAAAGACAACGCTGTTAACGGCCAGGTACTCATTTTACACCTGAGTACGGTGAGAGAATGTGAGTAAAGAGCCTTGTCCAAAGACTCAACTATGCACCGAGCGCGAGGCTCGAACCCAGGACTTTCCGATCCCAAAGCGGGTGTCATACCACTAGACCATTATAATGCACGAGAGCCATGGTCGACTAGAGTACTACCTATAGTTACGTCATGACTAGACCACATAGCCGCACTACTGTAGGAGTGTTCATTGATAGAGGGATGCGTGTGTGTCATAGAAATAGCCTTAGTGTGTGTGTGTGTGTGTGTGTGTGTGTATGTGTGTGTGTGTGTGTGTGTGATAGTCAAACTTTAGTAGGTTTAATGAAGTCTTGTCACACACGCGTGATACACCTATACGAATTTCCCTGCCACTGCCACCCAGACACACTAACATCTGACAAGGAGTGAGGGCTGTGGAAGAACCACAGACTACCGTGTGCAAACATTGGCGATTGGTATCGGATGGCAAACTGTGATCGTTTGAATTTGAAATGATTCGAAACACTCGTTACCCCTCCGCTCGCTCGAATCTTGATCGTCTCAAGCTCGTCTCACGTGTCAAGATCGTCTCAAGCTCACAACCCGCTTGATCGTTTTACGATCGAGTGATCGTTTTACTAACTCGCTCTTCCGGCATTGAGATCGAGCACTGACTCGTGGCTTGGCGCTCGGTCGTCGATCGAGTAAAAGCGATCAAATAACCCAACACTAATGTTAAGGTGACAGCGGGATGATGGTGGTGGGAGGGGGGGGGGGGTCTCAACCCTTCACCATCAACAACTGTTTGATGGCGCGTGTGTGTGTGTGTGTGTATGTGTGTGTGATGCGACGAACGATCATAATCAAGGCTGCCAGACAGCCAGATTTCTTCTTGCCCAAGTAGTCAAATAGACCCCAAATAGCCAAACACCACAAGCATTCTGACTCCCTTGAAAAACTCATTTGTTTTGATTAACAAAACAATCGACTACAGTTGGATAAACTTATCTTTTCATTTTTTTTAAATAAAATATTTTTTTTTAATGAATAATAATAGAAAAGCGTTTCTTAGTAACCAATTTTGAACTTGGCCATCTGGCAGCCCCCATCATAACCAGCTGCAGTCAAGCCAGCCACAGACATAAGAGAGGGAGGGGTATGTGAAGTTTCCTGTGGCAAACGAGTTGCTCGTGTTTTTTTTTTTTCAAACGAATCACTGCTCGATGACGTCACTGACTCGAAACCCGCTCGAAATGAAACCGACTCGATTTTAGAGGACTCGATCGAAAACCCGCTCGATTTGATCGTTTCAAACTCGACCCAGCACTAAATCAAAACTAATGTTTAAATCATACAATATCAAAATAACAGGTTGTAGAGTAAGGATCTAAGATGAAAAAACGCTTAAAATGACGAGTTAAAGTAGGAATTTGGAATGGCGGGTGTTGGATTTCGGACGAATCAGGCGCACAGAACGACAGACACGCTATGACGTTGAATGACACGATTGTGTCACGAATTTAATGTACTAAATGCTGATTGGTGGATTAAAAACAATAGATGAAAAGAGCATCAAAGTGATGATGTGACACTTGGACTCGTCCAATAATAGGTAAGATGGGTTATTTGCATTAAAGAGAGGGGTGTAAGAAGTGGCGAATTTCCCCGACTCTACCCTAATAACGAGACTGGAGTTTGAGGTCAAGGTATTTGTGATGAGCTATTATTAGTGCCGCGCTGAGGACCGGACCGAGGACCGGTCCCACGGTCTTTTAGCTGTGAACCGTGGTCCAGTCCCAAAGAGGAAGACCGCCGGCGGTCCTCACTTCTTATCACCTTTCAACGGTCTCGCGCCATACTACTTCCCCAGCGATTCGTTGCCTCGGTCCTTTGCCTATCTTCCACCAATCACCACCCATCCCACTTAATTAATCGCACCCACCCCCCTTTGCCATACACTAAACGACACAGACGACCATAGAGGCAGACGACCACCTCCCT
>NW_027622098.1:12500-14354 GCF_034508935.2 Berghia stephanieae
TTATTACAATTCAACAACACATTTATTAACAGTCTTATCCAAGGGAGTAGTACTGTTGTGTGACTCGGGCTTCATTTTGGAGAAGACTTCAAATATCAGCCATGGATTGAGGAAAATTTGGCAAAAACTAAAATACTTAAGTCTGTCGATTGAAACATGAAGCAGTTGCTGTACCAAGCAAAACCATACCATTTAGTCTGTAAAAAAAGATCCACAATATTTCTCCAGTTCTCCGTCGCTGAATATTCCGATTTTGTATTTTTGGGGACCCCCTACTTATATGAAGCAGCTTAAAAGATGTCAGAGTCAGACGATTGGAAGTGACCACCATCTTGTCACAGCCAAAATCTCTACTAAATTGACAAAAACAAAAATAGCAAAACAGAAGAGGAAACGTTTCAACACAGATAAATTGAAAATCCCAGATATCCAAAACAATTTCAATATCTCAGTAAGAAACAAATTCAGTGCAATACAAGATATTACAAACATGACAATCCAAGATTTCAACCACGTCATGCAGGAAAGTGCCACTGAACACTTAGGACACAATAAATCCAAGTACAGAGAATTGGATCTCAGCAAGGTCATGGGAGCTCATTAACCAAAGAAAATCAATCAAACTAAATCTCTTGAACGCTAAATCCCCTGTGACTGAAAGAAAGGCTATCCAGTGAATACTCATTGAAGGATAAAGAAGTGAAAAAATCCACAAGGAAAGTTAAACGAGATTTTGCAGAAAATTTAGCAACTGAAGCAGAAAATGCAGCTGTAAGACAAGACGCACAAACGCTATACAAAATCACAAAAAATCTCTCGGGAAACAGAAGTTACGGTCAAGAGAAACTATTAAAATCCCAAGATGGTAGTGTCATCACAGACGAAAAGACGATATAAGTCATAATATTATAATGATAACTCTCCGTTATTGTGAACTCTGTCAAGAGTCGAGAGTGAGACAATTCAATTTCCTTCTATCGGTCATCGTTAACAAAATTAACCAGCATTTCGCATTGTGGATTACACACTCAGCACGCAACGTCATTACCTAGGAATCCGGTACTTATCTAAAATCATTATCACTCCTCACTTTGGGCGTTGATTGTTTTGATTTATCTGTATGTGGATTGAACAAGGCAAAATTTAAACAAAACAACAAAAACAGTTTTTTTCCCCCAATGTACTAAGGCAGGCCCAAGTGTCACAATAATATGTAAACAATTTTATCAGCCCAGCCTATTGTTTAATGTCTCTTAAGCAAGATAAAGGTTTAAATGTTTGGGAGTTGGTTGTTTTGATATGTGTGATTATGAACTGAGCAAACAAAAAAAACGTGTTTTCCCCCGTCTAGTAGTGCGGGGCGGTCCTTGGCAAGCTTAAGGACCACGGTCCTACGGTCCTTGGGAAATGAAGACCGCAAGGACCGGTCTCTAGACCGGTCCGTTCATTCTTGAACCGTTAAAGACCGCTACACGATGAAAACCGTGGCCTACAGGAGTAAAACACACGGAGTTTGTCACACTCATTTCAAATTGTAACCTAATTAGAGAAGAGGGGTGATGCCTTCTTTATTTGCTCACCGTACTTCATTGTTACTTCGATAATTTAATAAAATTTGAAATTTATCCCCATTAACGGAGATAATGGCATCGCCCAAGGCGTTGATCGAGTTGTTCGTGGCGTTGATACACACACGCAACTCCTACCCCCCCCCCCCCCCCCCCACACAACACACACATTAGAGGGCAGCGAGCATTGAAGAGTAAGAGAGAGACGTGAAGTTATAATAAGAGGGGGTGGATGAGGATTAAGAGGGGTCGATGGGGACTTTTCGCCAGACAAAAAATTCCCCCC
>NW_027622099.1:0-14335 GCF_034508935.2 Berghia stephanieae
CCAACTGACTCACTGCTACCGACGTACACAAGGACTCGGGACACTTTCAGCCAAATCGCATTCCGTCAATTCCGTATAGCCTACCAAACAGCCCGAAATCTCCTCCCATCGCTCGCGAATCTACAATAGCGCTGCCGGCTGGCGCCGCTATCCGCAGATTTCGCGCAGACTAGGATGTCATAGGGGCAATCGTCCGTACCTGATAAGCTTCCCTCACTTCACTATAAGGTTTCGGCCTTTTAGCATGTGCGTGCTTAGTTTTCAACATCAGCACGGCACGCGTTTGGGCTAGCAACAGTCCCCGTCAAAGAGTTTTCTGACCGCCTGCCTTCGTACTCTCACGGGGTCCCATCAAAGCCATCAACTGACTCACTGCTACCGACGTACACAAGGACTCGGACACTTTCAGCCAAATCGCATTCCGTCAATTCCGTATAGCCGACCAAACAGCCCGAAATCTCCTCCCATCGCTCGCGAATCTACAATAGCGCTGCCGGCTGGCGCCGCTATCCGCAGATTTCGCGCAGACTAGGATGTCATAGGGGCAATCGTCCGTACCTGATAAGCTTCCCTCACTTCACTATAAGGTTTCGGCCTTTTAGCATGTGCGTGCTTAGTTTTCAACATCAGCACGGCACGCGTTTGGGCTAGCAACAGTCCCCGTCAAAGAGTTTCTCACCGCCTGCCTTCGTACTCTCACGGGGTCCCATCAAAGCCATCAACTGACTCACTGCTACCGACGTACACAAGGACTCGGGACACTTTCAGCCAAATCGCATTCCGTCAATTCCGTATAGCCGACCAAACAGCCCGAAATCTCCTCCCATCGCTCGCGAATCTACAATAGCGCTGCCGGCTAGCGCCGCTACCCGCAGATTTCGCGCAGACTAGGATGTCATAGGGGCAATCGTCCGTACCTGATAAGCTTCCCTCACTTCACTATAAGGTTTCGGCCTTTTAGCATGTGCGTGCTTAGTTTTCAACATCAGCAACATATAAATATATATGAACTGTTTGACGAAACTTTCTTCCACGGCCGACAATATGTTCCCAGGGAGTGAGATCCAGTTCAACGTTGGTTTGTTGTCATAATAAAAGAAAAGAAATGGACTGTATAGGCTTTTAGAAAATAAGGTCTTTGTCCTCAGGCCATGCTCGCATTTTATCTGTTAAAGTTTTATCTTTAATCTTGGCAAAGGTTCTGTGAAACTCTGGGAAGGCTGTCCTGAGTGATCTTATTAGACATGGATCCACCGTCGTCTTCCTTCTATAGGCTCCTAAATAATGGAAGGCCATCTGAAGTTCGTCCTTAGTAAATTTATTCCTGGCCGTCACATATATCTGGGGGAAAATAAGAAAGAAAAGAAAAAGAAAATGTATTTGTACCAGCCGAGAATTAATCTACATGAGTGGGGAGTGGGAGGGGAGGTATTTTTTTACTCCGATGTAACTTAAGAATTAGATAAATCTCTTTATATCTCCTTAGAGAGACCCCCCCTCCCCCAAACAACCACCCCACCCCCCCCCCCCGAACTTTCCAAATTATCTCCCAGTAGAAGCCGATCCTTTACTCGGTAATTTTTGTATTACGTAGACAAAGGAAACAAAGCCAAACTCATAATTTACTTACGCCTTTTAAGACCTTGTCTTCTCTGATGCAATTATTGGGGCACGTCTCCGGTTTATTGCAGACAAAGTCTTTGTGAAATATAGCACACTTGTATCTGTTTAATTTAAAAGAATAAACATAGATATTTGAATCATCTAAAGCCGTGTGATCGTTAGTTTTTTATTAAAGAAATGTTTAATCCTTTACCGCCAAAAACCTCACACTATGACATTATTTTTTCCGAGAAAAGACCAGAAAAAATGTAAGAAAGACAGGTGCACCATGTTCATAATTAGTATTGCATACATACCGGGAACTACAGGTGACGACGTTGAGGACTCTACAGAAGGCAAAGCCTGGACGTCGGTAACGATGGGTGGCTCAAAATATACTCTTGACGTGCTGGGCTCGTCCAATCTTAACTCTTCACTTTGCAAGCATTGTACTGGAATAAAAAAAATAGATGAACTGAACATTTCATATGAACCTTTTTTTTTTTAGACAGCCTTTATAAAGCGTTTACCACCCCGCCAATTTACAAAGAATTACAATTAGTATACCATTTGTTTGGAATTTCAACAAAATAAATGAACTTAACTTCAATTTAAATTTTCCAGCAACATATAAATATATATGAACTGTTTGACGAAACTTTCTTCCACGGCCGACAATATGTTCCCAGGGAGTGAGATCCAGTTCAACGTTGGTTTGTTGTCATAATAAAAGAAAAGAAATGGACTGTATAGGCTTTTAGAAAATAAGGTCTTTGTCCTCAGGCCATGCTCGCATTTTATCTGTTAAAGTTTTATCTTTAATCTTGGCAAAGGTTCTGTGAAACTCTGGGAAGGCTGTCCTGAGTGACTTATTAGACATGGATCCACCGTCGTCTTCCTTCTATAGGCTCCTAAATAATGGAAGGCCATCTGAAGTTCGTCCTTAGTAAATTTATTCCTGGCCGTCACATATATCTGGGGGAAAATAAGAAAGAAAAGAAAAAGAAAATGGATTTGTACCAGCCGAGAATTAATCTACATGAGTGGGGAGTGGGAGGGGAGGTATTTTTTTACTCCGATGTAACTTAAGAATTAGATAAATCTCTTTATATCTCCTTAGAGAGACCCACCCAACCCCCACCCCAAACAACCACCACACCCCCCCCCCCCCCGAACTTTCCAAATTATCTCCCAGTAGAAGCCGATCCTTTACTCGGTAATTTTTGTATTACGTAGACAAAGGAAACAAAGCCAAACTCATAATTTACTTACGCCTTTTAAGACCTTGTCTTCTCTGATGCAATTATTGGGGCACGTCTCCGGGTTTATTGCAGACAAAGTCTTTGTGAAATATAGCACACTTGTATCTGTTTAATTTAAAAGAATAAACATAGATATTTGAATCATCTAAAGCCGTGTGATCGTTAGTTTTTATTAAAGAAATGTTTAATCCTTTACCGCCAAAAACCTCACACTATGACATTATTTTTTCCGAGAAAAGACCAGAAAAAATGTAAGAAAGACAGGTGCACCATGTTCATAATTAGTATTGCATACATACCGGAACTACAGGTGACGACGTTGAGGACTCTACAGAAGGCAAAGCCTGGACGTCGGTAACGATGGGTGGCTCAAAATATACTCTTGACGTGCTGGGCTCGTCCAATCTTAACTCTTCACTTTGCAAGCATTGTACTGGAATAAAAAAATATAGATGAACTGAACATTTCATATGAACCTTTTTTTTTTTAGACAGCCTTTATAAAGCGTTTACCACCCCGCCAATTTACAAAGAATTACAATTAGTATACCATTTGTTTGGAATTTCAACAAAATAAATGAACTTAACTTCAATTTAAATTTTCCAGCAACATATAAATATATATGAACTGTTTGACGAAACTTTCTTCCACGGCCGACAATATGTTCCCAGGGAGTGAGATCCAGTTCAACGTTGGTTTGTTGTCATAATAAAAGAAAAGAAATGGACTGTATAGGCTTTTAGAAAATAAGGTCTTTGTCCTCAGGCCATGCTCGCATTTTATCTGTTAAAGTTTTATCTTTAATCTTGGCAAAGGTTCTGTGAAACTCTGGGAAGGCTGTCCTGAGTGATCTTATTAGACATGGATCCACCGTCGTCTTCCTTCTATAGGCTCCTAAATAATGGAAGGCCATCTGAAGTTCGTCCTTAGTAAATTTATTCCTGGCCGTCACATATATCTGGGGAAAATAAGAAAGAAAAGAAAAAGAAAATGGATTTGTACCAGCCGAGAATTAATCTACATGAGTGGGGAGTGGGAGGGGAGGTATTTTTTTACCCCGATGTAACTTAAGAATTAGATAAATCTCTTTATATCTCCTTAGAGAGACCCACCCAACCCCCACCCCAAACAACCACCACACCCCCCCCCCCCCGAACTTTCCAAATTATCTCCCAGTAGAAGCCGATCCTTTACTCGGTAATTTTTGTATTACGTAGACAAAGGAAACAAAGCCAAACTCATAATTTACTTACGCCTTTTAAGACCTTGTCTTCTCTGATGCAATTATTGGGGCACGTCTCCGGGTTTATTGCAGACAAAGTCTTTGTGAAATATAGCACACTTGTATCTGTTTAATTTAAAAGAATAAACATAGATATTTGAATCATCTAAAGCCGTGTGATTATTAGTTTTTATTAAAGAAATGTTTAATCCTTTACCGCCAAAAACCTCACACTATGACATTATTTTTTCCGAGAAAAGACCAGAAAAATGTAAGAAAGACAGATGCATAACCTTTTTTCTAAGACACAACTGTAGTAGTCAAAGTGTTGATAAAAACATGTAAAGGGAATTAATCCTTGGTATTTGTACACCCTATGTTATATTCTTGAGTTGCATCCCTTGAACAACACAATGGTTACCGGTTGGTTTGTCAGTTCATTACATCAACTATGCGCCGAGCGAGAATCGTACCCAGGACCTTATTATTATTATTATTATTATTATTATTATTATTATTATTATTATTATTATTATTATTATTATTATTATTATTATTAGTATTATGATCATTATCATTATCATTATTATAATAATAATAATAATAATAATAATAATAATAATAATAATAATAATAATAATAATAATAATAATAATAATAATAATAATAATAATAATAATAATAATAATAATAATAATAATAGTATCACACTGTTACCTTTCAATGTGGGCTTTTAGGGTAGGTGTGAAATAAATGCCCGCTGGACCATATGTCTTCATGGTTTTGTGCTGGTTTACTTCTGCTCGATACAGATCATGATTTTGGTCAGTCTCGCGAGCCGCCTGAAACTCATCAACAGACAAGTTTCGCAAGGCTCCAAGACGGGACATGCTGCCTATAGCGAGAACAGTCATTAATGTGTCTCGAACTCTGGAGGTGTCAGCCCATGTGGAATCGTCCGTCAGGCTTTTCAACAAGTCTTTTGTTGGGAGGTCTGTGCTGAGGTCTTTGTCCTCAGGCCATGCTCGCATTTTATCTGTTAAAGTTTTGTCTTCAATCTTGGCAAAAGTTCTTTGAAACTCTGGGAAGGCTGTGCTGAGTGATCTTATAAGACTTGGATCCACCGTCGTCTTCCTTCTACAGGCTCCTAAATAATGGAAGGCCATCTGAGGTTCGTCTATAGTAAACTTATTCCTGGCCGTCACATATATCTGGGGAAAATAAGAAAGAAAAGAAAAAGAATATGTATTTGCACTAGCCGAGAATTAATCTACATGAGTGGGGAATGGGAGGGGAAGTATTTTGTTACTGTGAAGTAACTTAAGAATTAGATAAATCTCATTTCTTTATAGAGACACCCCCCCCCCCGAACTTTCCACTCCGTAATTTTTGTGTTATCTAGACTAAGGAAACAAAACCAAACTCATAAATTACTTACGCCTTTTAAGACCTTGTCTTCTCTAATGTAATTATTGATGAACTGAACATTTCATATGAACCATTTTTTTAGACAGCCTTTATAAAGCCTTTACCACCCCGCAAATTTACAAAGAATTACAATTAGTATACCATCTGTTTGGAATTTCAGCAAAATAAATGAACTTAACTTCAATTTAAATTTTCCAGCAATATATAAATATATATGAGCTGTTTGACGAAACTTTCTTCCACGGCCGACTATATGTTCTCAGGGAGTGAGATGCAGTTCAACGTTGGTTTGTTGTCATATTAAAAGAAAAGAAATGGACTGTATAGGCTATTCGAAAATAAGGTCTTTGTCCTCAGGCCATGCTCGCATTTTATCTGATAAAGTTTTATCTTTAATCCTGGCAAAAGTTCTTTGAAACTCTGGAAAGGCTGTCCTGAGTGATCTTATTAGACATGGATCTACCGTCGTCTTCCTTCTATAGGCTCCTAAATAATGGAAGGCCATCTGAAGTTCGTCCTTAGTAAATTTATTCCTGGCCGTCACATATATCTGGGGGAAAATAAGAAAGAAAAGAAAAAGAAAATGTATTTGTACTAGAAGAGAATTAATCTACATGAGTGGGGAGTGGGAGGGGTGGTATTTTTTTACTCCGATGTAACTTAACAATTAGATAAATCTCTTTACCTTTCTTTACTGAGACAACCCCCCCCCCTCCCCCCCCCCCCCGAACTTTCCAAATTATCTCCCAGTAGAAGCCGATCCTTTACTCCGTAATTTTTGTATTATGTAGACTCATAAATTACTTACGCCTTTTAAGACCTTGTCTTCTCTGATGTAATTATTGGGGCACTTCTCCGGGTTTATTGCAGACAAAGTCTTTGTGAAATATAGCACACTTTTACCTGTTTAATTAAAAAGAATAAACATAGATATTTGAATAATATAAAGCCGTGTGATTATTAGTTTTTTTTTTAAAGAAATGTTTACTCCTTTACCGTCCCACAGCTAACACTATGACATTATTTTTTCCGAGAAATGACCAGAAAAATGTAAGAAAGACAGGTGCATAGCCTTTTTTCTAAGACACAACTGTTGTAGTCGATGTGTTGATATAAACTTATAAAGGGAATTAATCCTTGGTATGTGTACACCCTATGTTATATTCTCGAGTTGCATCCCTTGAACAATACAATGGTTACCGGTTGGTTTGTCAGTTCATTACATCAACTATGCGCCGAGCGAGAATCGTACCCAGGACCTTATTATTATTATTATTATTATTATTATTATTATTATTATTATTATTATTATATTATTATTATTATTATTATTATTATTATTATTATTATTATAGCCAAAATATCCAGTAAACCTGCTCAAAGACCAGAAAAATGTCAGAAAGATAGGTGCACCATGTTCATAATTAGTATTGCATACATACCGGGAACTACAGGTGACGACTGTGAGGACTCTACAGAAGGCGAATCCTGGACGTCGGTCACGATGGGTGGCTCAAAATATGCTCTTGACGTGCTGGGCTCGTCCAATCTTAACTCTTCACTTTGCAAGCATTGTACTGGAATAAAAAGATATAGATGAACTGAACATTTCATATGAAACATTTTTTAGACAGCCTTTATAAAGCGTTTACCACCCCACCCCCCCCCCCCTACTCCCCCCCCCCACCCCCTCTCCTCCTCTTCCTCACCCTCGCCCAACTTTTTTCACATCACTGTACCTGCTCCAATGGCTTGCAATCCTTTATATATAGTTTTGTCGTGAGATTTGGCCGCATACGATTCCCTGTGTACCTGCAAACTGTGATGCATCGCTTCGGATATGGCGGACTGAACTTCTTCAGGTGATTCTCTGTGCTGAAACACGAAGAGAAAGAAAACACACAAAAAAAATCAAAAATCAACAGAAAAAGTATTTGTGTGCTCGGCTTTGTGTTGGTTTCTTTTTTTTTTTTTTTTTTGTTTTGTTTTGTTTTGTATTTTGTTGTTTTATTTTTCGTGGGTTTTTTTTTAAGGGGGGGGGGGGGTGTTGTTATTTGTTATTTTCCTTGTCTTTTCTTTTTTTTTTTAACCGTCTACTCGGGATTCTGATTAAGAAAGAAAAATAAGACATAAATAAAGACAGAACAGATAGAAACAATTATATGCTAGACATATTAACAAGGCTTTCAAACATTGAATACTTACTGCAAAGGCCACGCTTTTTCTCATTTCAGTGGCCGAGATTTTGGTGAGGCGTCTAAAAATGATTCCAGCATGGCTTGATGTCAGCTGACGGCCGGACGACGTGCAAAACACCCATTTGGATTGCACTGGTCTTTTATCTAAATACCTGAAATAATTGTTTTAAAACACAAACCAAAAAAAAAAATATTAAAGAATCAATAATCCCATGAGTTGGCAAATTCTATTGACGATTATCTTCAAGTATTAACATTATATAAATAATAATAGTAATAATAATAATAATAATAATAATAATAATAATAATAATAATAATAATAATATAATAATAATAATAATAATAATAATAATAATAATAATATAATAATAATAATAGTATCACACTGTTACCTTTCAATGTGGGCTTTTAGGGTAGGTGTGAAATAGATGCCCGCTGGACCATATGTCTTCATGGTTTTGTGCTGGTTTACTTCTGCTCGATACAGATCATGATTTTGGTCAGTCTCGCGAGCCGCCTGAAACTCATCAACAGACAAGTTTCGCAAGGCTCCAAGACGGGACATGCTGCCTATAGCGAGAACAGTCATTAATGTGTCTCGAACTCTGGAGGTGTCAGTCCACGTGGACTCGTCCGTTAGGCTTTTCAACAAGTCTTTTGTTGGGAGGTCTGTGCTGAGGTCTATCGCTATGCCAAGAAAAAAAAAGTAAAGTAAACAGAAAGGAGATAAAATCAATAACGCCTCAATTTGATCGTCTTTGATTGTATTTGATTGTATTTTATTCTTATTTATTTATTTATTTATTTATTTATTTATTTATTCATTTATTTATGTATTTATTTATTTATCCATTGATTGATTGATTCATTTATTTATTCATTTATTTATGTATTTATTTATTTATTTAATTTTTTGTTTGTTTGTTTTTGTTTTGTTTCGTTTTGTGTGGCTCGATGGAGTGGAAAGGAATTGAAAATGTATCAATGGATAATTACCTTTCGTTGTTTTATTTATTTCATTCGACCGCATCCTCTTCGATACCCGAAATGGTATGAGGGCGGCAGAAACGGTAGACAGAAGCATCTTTACTTGTGAGGCTAGTTTTTTCTCTGCCAAATATAAAGCACGGATTCTTCCAGCCATTTAAGAAAATTCTGAAAATAATTTAGAAAAAACAAATGCACCATAAAATAAAAACGACACCAAAACAAAAACAAACAACAAACAAATAAAATCAACAAACAAATTTAAAAAAAAAAACCATTAAAAATAATACAGCAACACTTTTGAACTTTAAAGATAGATTAATGCATTTTTATAGTAGACATATACTTACGCGGAAAGCCCACAACTTATTGTAGCATCCGGAGGCCACTTTATCTCCCTGATGCTGCAGTTGCTCCTTCAGTGGACGAAGTATTCTTACTTTGAAAACACCCGTAATACTCTGATTGTCGTCGGCCGGCTCCTGTTCGTGGAGAGAAAAAAGAATATGACAAAACAATAAAAATGAATAAAAACAATATTAAAAACAAAACAACTCATTAAAAACAAACGTAAACAAAGAGAGAACTATATACGAGGGTCTTGTATCGACATATTTATTAGAAACGAGATGAAATATATTCTCACTCTACCTTGAAGATTAGTTCCAGGTTCCGCGACCTGTTTAAAGAAAACAAACAGTCTAAGACGGATGCTATCTCTTTCTGTATTGTGGATCTGGCCCGCTGCTGTAAATCTTCTCTGTATTCAATGTAGTCTATAAGCAATTTCTCTGAAGAAAAAAAAACACACACATATTAGACAAACAGAGAGAGAGAGAGAGAGAGAGAGAGAGAGAGAGAGAGAGAGAGAGAGAGAGAGAGAGAGAGAGGAAATCTATGTTTGTTCATGTGCTTTTCAAATAATTTAAACCACAACAACAACAACAACAACAACAACAACAACAACAACAACAACAACAACCACGTCAACTTTTGAAGAATGGAAATTAACTCACTTTGGGGAAGATAGGGGGGAATGTTGAATTCCTTGATATCTTCCCTGATTGGTCGTTTGTTTAGGAGATCCTGCCATTGTTCGGAATTCCGAGGAATCTTTTCAACCTCCGTCAGATGGCGACCTAAGTTTATTAACCATCTGTCGCACAGCGGACATCGCACTTTCTGTTTTGATAAAGAGAAACAAACCGGTGTGAATACTTTACACACTATATAATAAATAATAATCTTGCCTCCCCCCCCCCCCTCATTTATTTGCCTTTCTCTCTCTCTCTCTCTCTCTCTCTCTCTCTCTCTCTCTCTCTCTCTCTCTCAGAAATTGTCTGAAAATGTCCACAAGTATCACAGAATAATGTAGTATGTCACCATAGAGAGATGTTGTTTTATGAGATATGTGACCCTCGAAGCTTGACTGTTTCCACAATTTCATTGTTCAACCAATAATGAAATTTAAAAACTGTAAACAAGTCTAGGTTTTTCCCAGACGACCTTACAACGGTCATCACATGCGCCATTAAGATGCCAGGACGATGCATCATTATGTCAGCATGCGAGTATTACATATGTGTGAGTTTGTGCATTTTGATACACACCACGTGCTAAAATGTCTTTGTCTAGCTGCATTAATTATAAATGCATCTATCTGACCGAGAGTTCACTTTCTCTCACTCTCTCTCTCTCACTCACTCTTGCTTGACTGTTTCCACAATTTCATTGTTCAACCAATAATGAAATTTAAAAACTGTAAACAAGTCTAGGTTTTTCCCAGACGACCTTACAACGGTCATCACATGCGCCATTAAGATGCCAGGACGATGCATCATTATGTCAGCATGCGAGTATTACATATGTGTGAGTTTGTGCATTTTGATACACACCACGTGCTAAAATGTCTTTGTCTAGCTGCATTAATTATAAATGCATCTATCTGACCGAGAGTTCACTTTCTCTCACTCTCTCTCTCTCACTCACTCTTGCTTGACTGTTTCCACAATTTCATTGTTCAACCAATAATGAAATTTAAAAACTGTAAACAAGTCTAGGTTTCTCCCAGACGACCTTACAACGGTCATCACATGCGCCATTAAGATGCCAGGACGATGCATCATTATGTCAGCATGCGAGTATTACATATGTGTGAGTTTGTGCATTTTGATACACACCACGTGCTAAAATGTCTTTGTCTAGCTGCATTAATTATAAATGCATCTATCTGACCGAGAGTTCACTTTCTCTCACTCTCTCTCTCTCACTCACTCTTGCTTGACTGTTTCCACAATTTCATTGTTCAACCAATAATGAAATTTAAAAACTGTAAACAAGTCTAGGTTTCTCCCAGACGACCTTACAACGGTCATCACATGCGCCATTAAGATGCCAGGACGATGCATCATTATGTCAGCATGCGAGTATTACATATGTGTGAGTTTGTGCATTTTGATACACACCACGTGCTAAAATGTCTTTGTCTAGCTGCATTAATTATAAATGCATCTATCTGACCGAGAGTTCACTTTCTCTCACTCTCTCTCTCTCACTCACTCTTGCTTGACTGTTTCCACAATTTCATTGTTCAACCAATAATGAAATTTAAAAACTGTAACCAAGTCTAGGTTTTTCCCAGACGACCTTACAACTGTCATCACATGCGCCATTAAAATGCCAGGACGATGCATCATTATGTCAGCATGCGAGTATTACATATGTGTGAGTTTGTGCATTTTGATACACACCACGTGCTAAAATGTCTTTGTCTAGCAGCATCCATTAATTAATGGGCAAGGTGAGGGTCCTTTGTCCCTCTTTCTTTATTTATGAAATTATAGGACATGAAAACATGAAAAGACTTTAATCGGACAACAGTTGCCCAATCTTACACTTTCAGAGATTTTTGCATGATAAATATGCAATTTTAAGTACAAAAGCAGAAAAGTAAATAGAGTCTTCAACAATTAATGAATTGCCAATGGAAATACGTGTAACTAAAAAATGAAAAAAAAAATAAATGTACGTAAATCATTCTTACCTTCCCCTTTGTTTTCAGAACATCAAATCGACGCCCCCTGGCTATAATAGGATCCACTTTGTGCACTCTTATAAGGTGTCGCGCCAAATGTGTGGGCTGTTTTTCACAAAGGTGACAATTGAACCTAAACACAGATCAGAAAAATAAGGGAGCTATGTTTTTACACAGAAAAACTACATATGGCAACAGTGAATTAGCCTTCAAAAAATTATTGCACTAGAACACTTCATTGTATTTTCTACCGATACATCTTTCACAAACACACAAACACACACACACACACACACACACACACACACACACACACACACACACACACACGATAAAATCTAATATCCAAAATCACAGAATTTCTAATACAAGAACAGTAAATACCTTTTCATGACTGCAAAAGAAACTTTGGATGCTTATACTGGAATACTACTTTAGATTAATAACACTTTTTCTATGAAATGCCTCGAATGAAATTTCTACGAGTGTGAAGAGACAAATGCCAGAGTGTGAAGAGAGAAATGCCAGTAAATCACCCCTTTTTATCACATGCGCGACGCGGCGAATGGACCAAGACGATATTGCGTAGGCTGAAGAGGACAATACTAACCAATCAAATATCGACAAGTGAGAGGTATTGAGAGATTAAACAACGCAGTATGTGTGAGTGTGTGTGTGTGTGTGTGTGTGTGTGTGTGTGTGTGTGTTTCGCTCCCGATGACACCAATCATTCGCGTTAGTGCGAGTACCAGAAGAGGCCGCTGCCAACTGCTTTTTTTTCTGTCCCTTAATAGGCTTTTGCGAAGCGGAATTCGTCAACTGCGTGTTAAGTGTTGCTGTTAGCTGTAGACGCGTTGTAAAGCGCTTTGAGCACGATTGCCTCGCTCGGCGCATAGTTGAGTCCTGGATAAAAATGTTCTTTACTCACATTCTCTCACCGTACTCGGATGTAGAACTAGTTAGTAATGTTTTCTCCGACCTGTCGTGTCCCGCTCTGCGTGTTAAGTGTTGCTGTTGGCTGCAGACGCGTTGTAAAACGATTTGAGCACGATTGCCTCCCTCGGCGCATAGTTGAGTCCTCGATAAAAAAGGATCTTTACTCACATTTTCTCAACGTAGTCAGGTGTAAGACTAATACCTGTCAGTTAGTAGTTTTTTCTACGTCCTGTCGTGTCCCGCTCTGCATGTTCAGTGTTGCGGTCTGCTGCAGACGCGTTGTAAAGCGCTTTGAGCAACTTACTGGATAAGTTGGCTATAATAAATAATAATAATAATAATAATAATAATAATAATAATAATAATAATAATAATAATAATAATAATAACAATAATAATAGTAGTTCAAGGGAATTAATCCTTGGTATTCGTACACCCTATTTTATCTTCTTGAGTTGCATCCCTTGAAAACGAGTACATGGCCGTGACTTTACTAGTGTTTTCTCCGTCCTGTCGTGTCCCGCTCTGCGTGTTAACTGTTGCTGTTGGCTGTAGACGCGTTGTAAAGCGCTTTGAGCACGATTGCCTCGCTCGGCGCATAGTAGAGTCCTCGATAAAAAGGATCTTTACTCACATTCTCTCACCGTAATCAGGTGTAAGACTAATACCTGTCAGTTAGTAGTGATTTTTCCGTCCTCTCGTGTCCCGCTCTGCGTGTTAACTGTTGCTGTTGGCTGTAGACGCGTTGTAAAGCGCTTTCAGCACGATTGCCTCCCTCGGCGCATAGTTGAGTACCCGATAAAAAGGATCTTTACTCACATTCTCTCACCGTAATCAGGTGTAAGACCTGTCAGTTAGTAGTGATTTTTCCGTCCTGTCGTGTCCCGCTCTGCGTGTTAACTGTTGCTGTTGGCTGTAGACGCGTTGTAAAGCGCTTTGAGCACGATTGCCTCCCTCGGCGCATAGTTGAGTACCCGATAAAAAGGATCTTTACTCACATTCTCTCACCGTACTCGGATGTAGAACTAGTTAGTAATCTTTTCTCCGTCCTCTCGTGTCCCGCTCTGCGTGTTAAGTGTTGTTGCTGTTGTAAAGCGCTTTGAGCACGTTACTGGATATGTTGGGCTAGAATAATAATAATAATAATAATAATAATATAATAATATAATAATAATAATAATAATAATAATAATAATAATAATAATAATAATAATAATAATAATAATAATAATAATAATAATAATAATGATAATAACAACAACAAAGTCCTGGGTTCGAGCCTCGTTCGGCGCATAGTTGATGTAATTAACTGACAAACCAACCGGTAGCCATTGTGTTGATCATTTTTATTTAAACACGAGTACAGCGAGAGAGTGTGATTAAAGAGACTTTTTTCAAGGACTCAACTATCAAGGGAATTAATCCTTGGTATTTGTACACCCTATGTTATATTCTTGAGTTGCATCCCTTGAAAACGAGTACATGGCCGTTCCTAGTGTTTTTTTTTCATTCCTGTCATGTCTCGCTCCGCGTGTTAAGTGTTGCTGTTGGCTGGGAACCCGTTGTAAAACGCTTTGAGCACGTTTACTGGGTATTGTCCCGATCGGCGCAACAAAACCTGTTGGCGAATTGCGCTCAACAGAAGCCTATTGAGGGAGAAATAA
>NW_027622100.1:0-14345 GCF_034508935.2 Berghia stephanieae
AATAATAATAATAATATACTTTTTTTCATCAAAAAAAAAAAGGGAAATTTTTTTCAGACCGCATGCAAGAATTGTAAAAAAACACAAATTTGAGAAAAAATTGGCGAAAGTTTGTGTTTAAATGTAAAGGATTAATCCGGCAATGGGTTCGAACTCCATTTAAAACACCCCCCGGGGTTTTACCAGTGCTTTTTTTCTTACGTTTGGAAATTTTTAATGTAAAATTTTTTGTGCTTTTTTTTTATCTTTCAAGAAGGCGGGGGGGGGCTGAATCCCTAAAAACACCCAAAAAAGGTATATTTTTTTTGGGGGGCCACCACACATTTTCTTGGGTTTTTGGGGAACGCCTCGGGGGACCAGGGAGATTTCAACTTTAAGTACTTTTCATGAAACAAAAAATTTTACGCCTTAGGGGGAAAAAAAAAAAATTGTATAATTTTTTTCATATTGGGAAAAGGGGCCCCCACAAGGGGGGGCTTATACAATGTTTTAAAAAAAAATTTGGGAAAAAATCGGGGGAAAATTAATTTTTTCATCCAAAAATATAGGTTTTTAATTGGCCCCCAGTGACTTTTTTCCAAGGTCGGGGGTTCGAATCTCAGTAAGAGTTTTCCAGAATTTTTTTTCCCCATTATTCAAGGCGGGGCCCCTCCCCAACATACTCAGGTGTAAACGAGTCCCCGGTTTTAAAAAAAGCTTTTTTTTGTCCACAACCTTAATTTTTAAAAGGGGCCCAACGCCTTGCCCCCTCTCTTTTGATTGCTTTTTGATCGGACCCCTTGTAAAATGCTTTGAGCAGCATTTCATTGGGGAAAATATAGCGTTTTTATAAACAATCTCATTTCTTTTAAAATTTAAAGGGGTGTCACGCCCCCGAAACCCCTTTATCGCCCTTGGGTAAAAAAAGGGGCCCAGTACCAAGATAGAAATTGATCCTTTGACACAAAAGGGGTTTAAAGTCAGTTAAGCATACAAAATGGGGGAAAAAGAAACCAACAAAGAGAGGGGACAGACGATATAATTCAAAACAAAAATTAAAGATAAAAGGAAAAGAAGGTAAACCACCCCAAAAAGCGGGGCCCAAAAGCTCGTTTTAAAAAGGGGGAAATTTTTGAAAACCCCCCTTAATCCACTAGGGAGGAGGAATATGAGGGGCCCCTTTTTTAGGACACTGGGTCCCCCCAACGGGGTACCATGCCGTGTATTTAACATAGCATGCTCTTTAAAATTTTAGGGCAGCATCATCACCATTTTGGGGTCAATCCTACGGACTACGATTTCACACCAAAAAGGAATATCCCGGGAAAAAGAAGAAAGGGCAACACTGTCGAGTGAAACCCCAAACTATGGAAAAGGGGCACCGTGAACTCATTTTGGGGTTGGGGTCTAACATAAAGGGGGAAAAAGAATCCGGGGGTATGGAAATAGCCCCCAATTTTTGGGGTAAACCGGGGGTAGGGGGGATGGACCCAAACCATTAGAAAAAAAGCGGAAGAGGGGGCTATAGTACTTTTGGCCCCTTTTTTTAAGTTATGAAAAACACCAATCTTTTTCGGGGTTTTTTTTTTTATGAAAAAACATTAGGGAAAAAAAAATTGGGGGTGCGAATTTTTTTTCCCTTGTTACAGGAAAAAACCGGGGCCAAAAATAATCTTTTTAAGAAAGGGAGAGAGTTTTTCCATAAAAAACAAAAACACATTGAAGATAATGGGAATTAACCTTTTTCGATGACCGAAAAGGGGAAAACAAAAGGGGGGAAAAAGGGAAAGGCCGGAATCGCATCATCATCATCACCCCTCATCATCACATCATCATCATCATCATCATCATCATCATCATCATCCATCATTATCATCATCACCCCTCGTCTCAAAGATCGTCGCCCCAACCCCCCGAGCCCACTCAACAGCCTGAGAACAGACCCTTAGGTCATTTTCAAATAGCTGGGCCAGTACTGGAATTCTCTAAATTCGGCCCATCATCGCTCGGAAAATCCCCTTTACACAAACTATTCTCAGCTACCCCCCCCATTTTTCCCCTGCTTCCATTTTTTCTCCTAATTTTTTTCCCGGCAATCCCCCCAAGCCCCGGGGCGAAGGTGCCCCCTTAGGAGGGAAGGGAAATTTTTTTCGTAAAAAACAAGGGGAAAAATCTCTACTGAAGTCAACTCTGTCAACATGGGGAAAAATTGGAGCTCCTTTTTAATTTTTTAACCCTAACAAAACAGTTTTTCAGTTAAAACGCCCCATTTAAAAGGGAAGTGAAATTTTGGAAATTTTCCAAAATTATAACAAACTCAAAAAAAACCCTTTTTAAAATAATTTTTCCCAAAAAGCACAAAGAACGGGAAAAAAGATCTAACAAAACGAGAAAAACTCAAAAAAGCAAAACCGAGACACAACAGAGGGCCCCTTTACAGAGGAGAACAAAAGAAAAGAAAAATCCACCTCAATTCACCCACTGATTGTTGAAGCTAAAAAGGGGGGCCTCAAGATGCTTTAAAACCAACAAAACCCCAAAAACACCAAACTCCCTAAAAAAAAGAATTTAAGGTTTTAAAAACCACAGAAAAAAAAAACCGTCAAGGGGAATAAGAAGAACGAGAGCTAGAGTCTTTTTCCAAATTTTGGAAAAAAACCGAGAAAAAATAAAAAATGGTGAAAGGGGGAAACTGATAAATAAATAAGGGGTGGAAAGCAAGTCGAAAGGGGGCCCCCCCCCCCGGGGGTAAAAAAAAAGAAAAAAAAAAGACAAAATGGTTCTCACACTTCCAAACACTTCTGTGAAAAAAACCAGTTAGGGGGATCAAAAAGGGGGCGTAGACCAAACCCCCAATTTTTACAAATAACTGTATAGACGAATGACTTAAAGTGGATGAAAAAAAAGGGGAAGGGGGCCAAAAATATCTCAGTAAAAGGAAAACACTCCGGACCTGATGAAAAACCAAAACCGAAGAAAGGAAAAAAAGGGGAAAATTTGTTTTATACCTGTTTGAGTAAAAAAAATTTTAAAAATAAACAGGAAAAAAAAAACCCCCCCAGGGGTTTGGGGAAATTTTTGGGGCCGCCCCAAAAAGGGGGAACCTTTTTTAACTTCCATTTGGGCGAGATGATTCCAACTGGGGCCCCGCCAGAGATTGACCCTCTTTTTTTGCTTCCCCAAAAGGCTTAAAAATAAAAAAATTTAACGATGCCACCTCCTACCCCTTTAAAAAGGCAATCGAAAATGTAAAAAGCCACAAGAAAAAGGGGAATCATTTTAACTAGCCCCTTAAAAAGGCTTGGGGTTTATACCGCCCTACAATGAAGAAAATCTTAAAAAAATAAGGGTTTTAAAACCCCCAAGCCTCTAACTTCATTAAAAAAAGTTAAAAAGAAAACACGGGGAAAGATTAAAATCTCCCCATGGTGAAAAAAGAGCTGTTTGGAAAAACAAAGCAGGGGGCTTCAAGGTGATAAATTTTCCCCCCTTCGTTTCAATTGTCCCGGGGTATATGATGAAAAGACATACCTGGCATGGAAAACGAGCAGGGCCCCTTTCCCAATAAAATGAAGTACCCCCCCGCTTTGATTGGTTTTCGGATCTAGATTTCGGGGGAAAGACTGGCTCCCCCTGAACGAGGGGGTTTTGGCCCAGGGGCAAGGAGTCCTCAATAGATTTAAACTGAGGGGGAACTAGTAGGGGGGCTGTAAACTAAGAAGAAAAAATTTTTTAAAAACCACAACCAAGAAAGGCCAAAAATTGCCCCACAGGGAAAAACGGAGAAAAAGGGTGAAGGAAATTTTTCAAAAAATTAAAACCTAAGACGTTTTGGGCCCCCCAAAAGCAGGGGCCCCTGATATATAAATATTTTTATATATATAATATAAAAAATATAAAAATATATAAATATATATATAAATAGATATAAAAATTCAGGAAAAATTTGGCTTTTGGGAAAGCCTTTTTACAACCCGGAAAAAATGGGGTTTCAAAAACCACCCCCAAAAAGGGGAAAAAAAAAAAAACTGTTTTCCGGCAAAAAGGGAAAAGTCAGGCTTTTTTAGGAGCCCCCGACTTGGGGTCCCCAAAAAAACAACTGGACGGCTGCTAAAAACCCCTTTTAAAGTAAGGGGGGGAAAATCACATATCAAATGAAGAGCCTACAGTGACCTCCCCCCCTTTAAATACAAACGAGAAGACGAGACTTTTCCCAGCCATTTTTGGAGGGGACCCCAAAGGGGAGATTGCAAGTCTTGCAAAAAAAAAAATACATTTACTTTTCGCTAAAAAACAAGCAAGGGACAAAAACCTTGGGGGGTGCGAAAACCCCATGAGGACAGGCCCCAATGCCCCAAAACTTTTGCTCATGTTTTTGGGCGCACAAAAAAGCCGGGGCCAAGTAAATAAGTTTTCCCTGCTCTGTTTTTTGGGGAAACCCCTTCTTCAATTTTGTAGGTCTGATTTTTCCTTTTTTCGTTAAAAACTTCAAAATTTGTAAGGGGTTTCCCAATCCCGCATAAAAGAAAAGTTTAAAAAGTAAATTAATAAAAGGGGAACCCAAAAAAAACCTACTATACTATTTTGGGGGATGCAAAAAGGCTTTCTTGGAAAAACAAATCAGGTATGTTTGGCGATTGCGAAGCTTAGTATCTACGGAATGCATATTACGAACAAGGATAGGGACCAACGAGACCAAAACAACAATTTCAGGGAAAAAGCAAAAATTGGATCACACACCAAATGACCAATAATTTCTTTTTAGTATTCTATAACACAATTTTTCATTCAATATTAGACCACCCAACTATTCCATCACTAACTCATCTTTTTTTTTCCCAAAGACATTTGGCAGTCCCAAACTATATTAATTTCCGTTCATGAACAAATAAAGGTTTCCAAAAAGATACAAGAATTAGACACCTAATAATGTTAATGTCTCAAAGCACTTTGTGGATTCTAGGACGGAATTAATTTTTTTTAGTTTTTTAGCGCACACCTCCTCTGGCCCCCAACCACACACACACAGAAAGCTATTCATCATCCCCCCCCCCCCCCCCCCCCCGCCTTCTTTCTATTAAATTTAGGCTCACGAAGTATGCTAATGAAAATTCACAAAAAGGGAGAAAAAACAACTCCAACCAAAATCAAAATATTACTTTTTTAAATATAATGAAAAAGTTTCCAAAAACATTAATTATTACTTAGCAGTATATTTGATTGAAAGAAATCCATTTTGTATATCACATCTTGCCTCAGCTGAATTAGAAAATGCCCAAATATGCGCACAAGACCCTTCCCTCTTCTCCTCTACGGATTAGTAGGCAAATTGCGACCCGCCCTTCCCCTCTTTGCTCACCGCATCCCCTTCTATAGAATGTTGGCCAAAGTGTCCCTCCCCTGTCATCACCTTCTATTACTCCATATCCCACCCTCATGCCCTACTATTTGATAAACTATTCAACTGTTTGATATCATTTGAAAACCTGTCATCCTGAAAATTTAGAAATCGTATTTTTTTTTTTTGGATATAGAAATTGTAGTTGCTGCAGTTAATTAAAAAATCCACAATTTACCCTCTCAAACATTAAATAACACTTTGAAAGTCCTAAAAATTGTGTAGTGTGGCATCAACTTTCATATTCAATAGGTTTTATAATGACTTAGGGATGCTCATGATGTTCTGAAATTGGAGCCATACTTTTTAATTCTACGAATATATTTTTTTTGGTAATAGTAGGGAGGTCTGCATTCATTACTCACTTTCAATAATATTGTTTTATTCTTCCGCAGGGCCAGGAGAGCTACAGATTACTTGTTTTCAATAAAGAGAATTGTCATTTGAGGCGCAATGTACACGTTCCGCACTCATCACATGAATTGGATATTTTTTTCTATAACTTCACTGGAGTGCTCCAGGACAAAAAAATCTTTGATAAATATGTCGACGATTGTGTGTCTAAAAGAAAACAACAGCAACCACACCAACAACAACCCCTGGAAAGAAAGATAGATATGAGGTGTTAATTGAAATACTCAAGAAAATATTGTCAGATATCAACAAGCTCTTTCTTATGTTTCTCAATAATGTTTTTTATTTGATTTTTTATTCCAATACATCCCTTACATTGAATGGAACTAAATAATGAATAAGATAATAATAATCAATAAATACTAATATAATAATAATAATAATAATAATAATAATAAAATAATAATAATAATAATAATAATAATAATTAATAATAATAATAATAATAATAATAATAATATAAAAATAATAATAATAATAATAATAATAATAATAAAATAATAAAATAATAATAATAAAAATAATAAAATAATAATAATAATAATAAAATAATAATAATATAATACTAATATAATAATATACTTTATTCATCAAAGAAAAAAAGGAAATTTGTTTACAGACGCGGCATGCATAGAATTGTATAAACACAAATTTGAGAAATATATGGCGAAAATGTTTGTGTATATATGTAAGGATTAATCCGGCAATAGGTCGACTCCATTTAAAACAGTCCCTAGGATTACCAGTGCTATATTTCTTACGTTTGGAAATAGTTTAGATGTAAAATAATTTTTGTGCTATATTTTATGCTTTCAAGAAGGCTGTAGGGCTGAATCCGACAAAAAACATCCCAAAGATATATGTTTTTAGGGCCACCACACATTTTCTTAGGATTTGAACGCTCTCAGGCGACCATGGGAGATGTCAACTTAAGGTAGCATTTTCATGTATCAAATTTGACGCCTTATGTCAACAATAAAAAATTGTATGAATTTTTTGCATATTGTAAGATACGGTCGCCACAAGGTATTTATACAATGTTTATAATAAAAATGGGATTAAAAATCACGGAGAAATTAATTTTTTACATCCTATTATATAGGTTGTAATATGGCTCAGTGACTTTTAATCCGAAGGTCGGGGGTTCGAATCTCAGTAAGAGCTTGCCAGAATTTTTCTTCCCGATTATTCGAAGGCGTTCCCCTCACAACATACTCAGGTGTAAAACGAGTCCCAGTTAATAACAGCTTTTTATTTGTCCACAACCTCAATTGTAAAACGCCTAACGCCTTGTCCATCTCTTTTGATTGCTGTTGATCTGGACCCCTTTTGAAGTGCTTTGAGCAGCACTTCAGTAGGTAGATATAGCGCTATATAAACAATCTCATTTCTTTTAGTATGTATAGTGTGTCACGACCCAGAAATCTTTTATCGCCCTTGGTGTACAACAGTACCCAGTACCAGATAGAAATTGATCCTGACACTGATAGTATTTAAAGTCAGTTAAATGCATACTAGTGTGGACAGAAACCAGACAAGAGAGAGTGGACAGACGATAGAATTCACAACATTAATTAAAGATATAGGAATGAAGGAGTATACCACTTCAGAGAAGCTGCCAACAGCTCGTTTTGAAAAAGGAAGTGTTTGTACTCGTTAATCCACAGTGGAGGTAGTGAATATGATGCCCTTTTTGTTAGGACACTGGGTAGCCACAACTGCTACCATGCCGTGTATTCAACATAGCATGCTCTTTTTACTTTTAGGGCAGCATCATCACCATTTGTGTCAATCCTACGAGGACTAACGAGGTGCACACCATGAGGAATGATCCCTGGGCTATGAGAGTAAGACAACACTGTCGAGTGAACCCGAACTATGGGATATGGACACCTTGAACTCAGTATGTTAGGTCTAGACATCATTGGGAACTGAACCCAAAGGCTATGGTATATAGACACAATTTGGGGAGTGAAACCGGGCTATGGACAGGGACAACCATCCTATTAGTAATGTATGCGGAAGGGGCTATATGAACTTGGTCTTTAACTTTTAAAGTTATGAAAAACACCAATCTTGTACTGCTCTTTTTTTATGAAAAAACATTACGTGAAAAAATTGCTGCGCAATTGTTTCCCTTGTTACAGTAAAAACCGTTGCCTACATAATCATTTGAAGAAGGAAGAGAGATTTCCATTAACAAACAACATCACATTGAAGATAAGTGGGAGATTAACCTATTTCGATGACCGTACAGGAAGACAAAGGGGGGCACAATGAATGGCCGGAATCGCATCACCCATCATCATCATCATCATCATCATCAATCATCATAAACATCATCATCATCATCATCATCATCATTATCATCATCATCATCGTCATCAAAATCGTCGCTCCAACACCGAGCCCACTCCACAGCATCTGAGAAGCAGACTCTTAGGTCATGTTCAGAGTAGCTGGCCAGTACTGCATTCTCAAAGGATGTGCGTGCTCCATCATCTGCTCTGGACACCCCCATGTACACAAACTAGTCTCAGCTAGCCCCCCACTTTTCATGCTTCCAGTTGTTCTCCTAAGTTTTTTCCCGTGCTATCACTACCAGCGCCTGGCGAAGGTGCAGCTGTGGGAGGAATGGGAATTTTCGTGAATAAACAAGCGGAGAAATCTCTAGCTGAAGTCAACTCTGTCAACATGCGGATAATGGTAGCTACCTTTAATTTAATCCTAACAAAACAGTGATATCAATTACGCGCCAGTTTTAGGGAAGTGTAGACTGCGAGATCCATTATAACAAACTCTCAGAAACCTGTAATAAGATTCCCAAGCACACAGAACGGGAGAAAAAGATCTAACAAAACGATGAAAAACTCATAAAAGCAAACCGAGACACAACAGAGAGGCTATTTCAGAGGAGAACAAAAGTCACGAAAAGATCCACCTCTAATCACCCACTGAAATTTTTGAAGCTGGAAAAGAGGCTCAAGATGCATTCAACCAACAACAACAAACACCAAACTCACTAAACAAAGAATTGTGAAGGATATCAACACAGAAAATACAAACCGTCTATAGGAATATAGAAGAACGAAGCTAGAGTCTCATCCAGGAAGTGGAGAAAGCCGACGAGAGAATCAAACATGGTGAAAGCTGGAAACGATAAATAGAATAACTGGTAGGAAAGCAAGTCGACAAGGGGTCCTCAGGGTAAAACAAAAGAAGAAAAGAAGACAGAAATGGTTCTCACACTTCCAAACACTTCTGTGAGAAGATCCATTAGAGCATCAGAAGAGGACGTAGACCTAGACCCAATTCTACGAGATATCTGTATAGACGAGAGTGACAATTTTTAGTGGATGAGATAAAGAAGGCCAAAAAGTATCTCAGTGATGGAAAAAACTCCGGACCTGATGACATCCCACCTAAGTATGGAATCACTGTGACTTAGATCATATCCTGTTGGAGATAAAAAATGGATTACTAAACAGGAATAAAAGCCACACCAGTGGTTGGAAATTGATTTGATCCAGTCCCAAAGGGAGGGGACCTAAGTGATACTTCCACTTGGCGAGATGATTCTCAACTGAGTCCAGCCAGAGATTGACCCTCATCTTCGTTCTTGTCAAAACGCTTCAGACTAGAAAGATCCACGATGCTCACCTCCTAGCATTAAGAAGGCTAATCGAAAATGTAAAAAGCCACAAGAAGAAGGCAATCATTCTATACGTAACTAAAGAAGGCCTTTGACTCGATACATCGCCCTACCATGATGAAAATCTTAAAAGCATATGGTATACCTCCTAAACCTCTATCTTCTATTAAAAGAATGTATGAGAAAACACGGACAAAGTTTATCTCTCCAGATGGTGAAACTGAGCTGTTTGAGGATCAAAGCAGGTGTGCTTCAAGGTGATACATTAGCCCCCTATCTCTTTGCAATTGTCCTGGACTATATGATGAGAAAGACATACGCTGGCATGGAAAACGAGCAGGGCTTCACGCTACATAGATAATGAAGTAGGCGAAAATCCACTTTGATTGTCACGGATCCTAGATTTCGCAGATGAATCTGGCTCTACTGAACGAGGAATGGACCAGGCCCCAAGGAGTCCTCAATAGATTTGAAACTGAGGGCTGAACTAGTAGGACTGTGCTGTAATGCTAAGAAGACATATTTTTCAAACCTACAACCAAGAAAGGCCATTAGCATACAGGCAAAGAACGGAGAACGCTGAAGGAAGTTGACAAATTCAAGTACCTATGACGTGGGACCCAAAACAGCCCAATTTTTGATATATATAAATATATATAATAATATTTTCAGAGGACGGCATTGGGTCCCACGTCAAGGTACTTGAATTTGTCAACTTCCTTCGGGCCGTTCTCCGTTCTTTGCCGTATGCTAATTGGCCTTTCTTTGGTTGAGGTTGAAAAAATGTCTTTTTAGCATTACAGCACAGTCCTACTAGTTCAGCCCATTTCAAATCTATTGAGGACTCCTTGTGCCTGGTCCATCTCCTCGTTCAGTAGAGCCAGATCTCTGCGAAATCTAGATCCGTGACAATCAAAGCTGGATTGCGCCTACTTCATTATCTATGTAGCGTGAACCCTGCTCGTTTTCCATGCCAGCGTAGTCTTTCTCATCATATAGTCCAGGCCCAAATTTGCAAAGAGATAGGGGCTAATGTATCACCTGAAGCACACCTGCTTTTGATCCAACAGCTCAGTTTCACCATCTGGAGAGATAATCTTGTCCGTGTTTTCTCATACATTCTTTTAATAAAGATAGAGGCTTAGGAGGTAAACCATATGCTTTTAAGATTTTCATCATTGAGGGCGATGTATCGAGTCAAAGGCCTTCTTTAAGTCTACGTAAGAAATGCCTTCTTCTTGTGGCTTTTTACATTTTTTCGATTAGCCTTCTTAATGCTAGGAGGTGAGCATCGTGGATCTTTCTAGTCTGAAGCCGTTTTACAAGAACGAAGATGGGGGTCAATCTCTGCTGGACTCAGTTGAGAATCATCTCGCCAAGTGGAAGTACACTTAGGTCTCCCCCTTTGGGACGGGATCAAATCAATTTCCAACCACTGGTGTGGCTTTTTTTTTCCTGTTTAGTAATCCATTTGTATACTCCAACAGGATATGATCTAAGTCACAGTGATTCCATACTTCAGGTGGGATGTCATCAGGTCCGGAGTGTTTTCCATCACTGAGATTTTTTGGCCTTCTTTATCTCATCCACTATAATGTCACCCCTCGTCTATACAGATATCTCGTAGAATTGGGTCTGGGTCTACGTCCTCTTCTGATGCTCTAACTGGATCTTCTCACAGAAGTGTTTGGAAGTGTGAGAACCATTTCTGTCTTCTTTCTTCTTTTGTTTTACCCCTGAGGATCCCTTGTCGACTTGCTTTCCTACCAGTTATTCTATTTATCAGTTTCCACTTTCACCATGTTTGATTCTCTCGTCGGCTTTCTCCACTTCCTGGATGAGACTCTAGCTCTCGTTCTCTATTATTCCTATAGACGGTTTTATTTTCTGTGTTGATATCCTTCACAATTCTTTGTTTAGTGAGTTTGGTGTTTGTTGTTGTTGGTTGAATCATCTTGAGCCTCTTTTCCAGCTTCAACATTCAGTGGGTGATTAGAGGTGGATCTTTTCGTGACTTTTTTTCTCCTCTGTACTAGCCTCTCTGTTGTGCTCGGTTTGCTTTTTTGAGTTTTTCATCGTTTTGTTAGATCTTTTCTCCCGTTCCCGTTGCTTGGGAATCTATTACAGGTTTCTGAGAGTTTGTTATAATGGATCTCGCATCTACACTTCCCTCAACTGGCGCGTAATCGATATCACTGTTTTGTTAGGTTAACATTAAAGGTAGCTACCATTATCCGCATGTTGACAGAGTTGACTTCAGCTAGAGATTTCTCCGCTTGTTTATTCACGAAAATTCCCATTCCTCCTACAGCTGCACCTCGCCAGGCGCTGGTAGTGATAGCACGGAAAAAACTTAGGAGAACAACTGAAGCATGAAAAAGTGGGGACTAGCTGAGACTAGTTTGTGTACATGGGATGTCCAGAGCAGATGATGGAGCACGCACATCCTTAGAGAATGCCAGTACTGGCCCAGCTACCTGAACATGACCTAAGAGTCTGCTTCTCAGATGCGTGGAGTGGCTCGGTGTTGGAGCGACGATCTTTGATGACGATGAGATGATGATAATGATGATGATGAGATGATGATGATGATGATGATGATGATGATGGATGAGATGATGATGAAGATGCGATTTCCGGCCATTCATTGTGCCCCGCTTTGTCTTCCTGTACGGTCATCGAAAATAGGTTAATCTCCCACTTATCTTCAATGTGATGTTGTTTGTTTAATGGAATACTCTCTTCCTTCTTCAAATGATGTAGGCAATGGTTTCACTGCAACAAGGGAAACAATTGCGCAGCAATATTTTCACGAAATATTTTTTCATAAAAAAGAGCAGTACAAGATTGGTGTTTTTCATAACTTAAAAGTTAAAGACCAAGTACATATAGCCACCTCTTCCGCATACATTACTAATAGGATGGTTCCATGTCCCATAGCCCGGTTTCACTCCCAACTTGTGTCTATATACCATAGCCCTGGATTCAGTTCCCAATGATGTCTAATCCAAACATACTGAGTTCACAGTGTCCATACCCATAGTCTCGGGTTCCCCGACAGTGTTTGTCTTACTCTCATAGCCCAGGGATCATCCTCACTGGTGGGCACCTCGTAGTCCTCCGAGGATTGACACAAACTGTGATGATGCTGCCCAAAAGTAAAAGAGCATGCTATGTGAATACACGGCATGGTAGCAGTTGTGCACCCAGTGCCTAACAAAGGGCATCATATTCACTACCTCCACTAGTGGATTAACGAGTACAAACACTTCCTTTTTCAAAACGAGCTGTTGCAGCTTCTCTGAAGTGGTATACCCTTCATTCCTATATCTTTATTAATGTTTGTGAATTCTATCGTCTGTCCACCTCTCTTGTCTGGTTTCTGTCCACCACTAGTATGCATTAACTGACTTTAAATACTATCAGTGTCAGGATCAATTTCTATCTTGGTACTGGGTACTGTTGTACACCAAGGGCGATAAAGATTTCTGGTCGTGACACACTATACATACTAAAAGAAATGAGATTTTTTAATAGCGCTATATCTACCTACTGAAGTGCTGCTCAAAGCACTTCACAAGGGCCCAGATCAACAGCAATCAAAAGAGATGGACAAGGCGTTAGCGTTTTACAATTGAAGGTTGTGGACAAATAAAAAGCTGTTATTAACCTGGACTCGTTTTACACCTGAGGTATGTTGTGAGGGCACGCCTTCGAATAATCGGAAGAAAAATTCTGGCAACTCTTACTGAGATTCGAACCCCCGACCTTCGGATTAAAGTCACTGAGCCATATTACAACCTATAAATAGGATGTAAAAATTAATTTCTCCGTGATTTTTATCCATTTTTATTATAAACATTTTATAAGTACCTTGTGGCGACCGTATCTCACAATATGCAAAAAAATTTCATACAATTTTTTATTGTTGACATAAGGCGTCAAATTTGATACATGAAAATGCTACCTTAAGTTGACATCTCCCAATGGTCCCCTGAGAGCGTTCAAATCCTAAGAAAATGTGTGGTGGCCCCTAAAAAACATATATCTTTGGGATGTTTTTATGTCGGATTCAGCCCCTAAGCCTTCTTGAAAGCATAAAATATAGCACAAAAATTATTTTACATCTAAACTATTTCCAACGTAAGAAATAAAGCACTGGTAATCCTAGGGACTGTTTTAAATGGAGTCGACCTATTGCCGGATTAATCCTTACATATATACACAACATTTTCGCCATATAATCTCAAATTTGTGTTTATACAATTTTATGCATGCCGCGTCTGTAAACAAATTTCCTTTTTTTTCTTTGAATAAAGTATATATATTATTATATTATTATTATTAATTATATTTATTATTATTAATTTTATTATTATTATTAATATTTTATTATTATTATTATTATTATATTATTATTATTATTATTATATTATTATTATTATTATTATTATATTATTATTATTATTATATTATTATTATTTATTATTATTATAATTATATTATTATTAATTGTATTTATTGATTATTTTACTCTATTCATTATTTAGTTCCATTCAATGTAAGGGATGTATTGGAAAAAAAATCAAATAAAAACATTATTGAGAAACATAAAAAGAGCTTGTTGATATCTGACAATATTTTTCTTGAGTATTCAATTAACACCTCATATCTATCTTTCTTTCCAGGGGTTGTTGTTGGTTGGTTCGTTGTTTTCTTTTAAACACACAATCGTCGACATATTTATCAAAGATTTTTTTGTCCCCGGAGCACTCCAGTGAAGTTTAGAAAAAAAATATCCAATTCATGTGGTGAGTCGGAACGTGTAAATTGCGCCTCAAAAGACAATTCTCTTTATTGAAAACAAGTAATCGTACCTCCTGGCCCTGCGGAAGAATAAAA
>NW_027622101.1:0-12500 GCF_034508935.2 Berghia stephanieae
TGATGATGATAAGAGTTTGGAGATTGAGTTTAGTGAACTTATTGTTAGGGGTTGTTGTGTTTTATTTTTTTTAATAAAAAATTTTAAGTTAACGATGTTTCATGTTAAAAAATTCCAAAATTTTAACTTTTAAATAGAACATATTGTGTTATTTTAAATATATAAAATATAAAAAATATATTTATATATAATATATAAATATAATAATATATATAATTAATTGTGTGTGTGGTGTGTGTGTGTGTGTGTGTTATCACTGTTAAGTATAGGATTATGAAAAATGAAAACATATTTAGGCTAAAGACCTGGGTGCTCTTTACTGATTTGTGTGTGTGTGTGTGTTTTGTGGTGAGGGAGGAGAGAGAGGGGGAAAGAGAGAGAGAGAAGAGAGAGAGAAAGAAGAGAGAGAGAGAGAGAGAGCTCAAAGTAAATCTAGTGATGAGTACAAAAACGATGAAAGTGAAAAATAAATCAGGCTAAAGAACTGATGAACTTTATTGATTTGTATGTGCACGTGCATATTTTGGGGTATGATAGTGAGAGAGAGAGAGAGAGAGAGAGGAGAGGGGAGAGAGAGAGAAGAGAAGAAAAGAATTAAAGTCAAGGTGTTTGTGAAGACCTGTTTTTGGTAAGTAGTGGAGGATACCATGGAGCTAATCGGACTAAAGAAATAAGTGTGCTTTATTGATTTATGTGTCTATGAGTGTTTTGTGTAAAGAGAGATAGATTGAATAGAGAGAAAAAGAGAAGAGAGAGAAGAAGAGAGAGAGAAGAGAGAGAGTTTTGAGCTATTTGTTCGAAGGGTTTTTACGGCGCTTGCTTCACTTTTACCTTGTAGGTCATTTCAGCACCACTTAAAAGGTAAAAATGGGGCTGTAAAAAAATATAGACTTAAGTAAGGTCAAAAGTAACGGACAAAAGGTGAACTGGTTTAATAGGTACTTCAAACTAACTACATTGATAGTTTGATCTTGGAGTTCCGTTTGTGAGAACGGACACCAAATCAACTATCAATGTAGTTAGTTTAAAGTCACCTAAAAGTTTCACCAAGACACAAGCACAGAATCCTTGTGAGCGTAATACAAAATGTAGAACAACAAATCTAACGTCACACAAAAGAAGATTATTTACAAGACAAACACATCATCTCCCAAAAACCATGACTATACATTTAATTGCTTCCCTCCCTGCCAATGAATCTGGCCGGCCAGGAAAGGATCAAGCCAAACAAAGACAGAAAGCAATTCTGACTTATGCAAGTAAAGACCCCCACCAGGAAGATGATGTGAAAGTGGTGCTTGCACTAGAGGTGGTACTGATTATAATGATGACATTGTGATGTGGTTGTGGAGATGGTGTTACTGATGATAATGTGATAGTTGCTTTTGTAGTGGGGATGGTCATGAGTCATGAGGTTCAGGAGTGAGAATGACGGTCACGAAAATGGAGGAAATTTTTCAGCGAATATTTCAAGACCCATCTATGCGACGATAACGTATAAATTTGAATTTCATTAAAATATCTGAGATGCAATCCAAAATGCGTCTCGCAATAATTTCTGTCACCACTTGGAGGAATTTCAAAAGTTGAAAGTGTAATTACAACATATTGTACTTGCAGTTAAAAAAGGTAGCGGTAGGGATATGATGCAGTGGTGGTTGTATGAGGGTCGTGATAAGGATGATGATATGGTGGTTGTAGTTGTAGAGGTGTTGGGAATGATCGTGTGTGGGGTTGTAATAGTTGTGGAAGGGATCATGTGTGGTAGTATTAGTAGTGATAGTTGGATGATGTGGTGGCGAAGGATGTAGTTGTATTGGTAATAGGAATGATGATGTGGTGGTGGTTGTTGTAGTAGTGGTTGTAGTTTGTTTGTTTGTTGCTTTAGGCTCTTCCAACACAATTGAGGTTATATGAGAGACCGCGAAACAAAAAAAAAAGCAATCTAACAAAAATAGTACAAATGTAAATCAAAATCATAACCTAAAGATATCATAAGCTAAATTAAATAACCAAGAGCAAACAGGCAGAAGATTTACAGAAAAAAAATATCCCCTGTCAAAAATACAATCACAAACCAAAGAAGCAGGATAGGGTAGTAAAGAGAAAAGAAAGACATCACTATCGGATCGTACACCCATCGAACATCATAGGTATATGATTCAAGGTGATGCTCCCATCCAACCACCCGCGTAGTGGTTGTAGGGATCAGTGATGATAATGATAATTTGTAAAAAAGGAGCAAAATCTCTCGGCCGTCTGTCAAGCCCAAATCTAATGCAAAAAATAACACAGCTATTCATTGTTACTTAATATTACGTAATATATTACTAACTTCTAAAACACGTCTATTCTGATCACAGGATATTACTGACTTTTTGTAAAATATAATTTTTAAAATTGTCATTTCCAATTAAAAATTTTAGAGCTCTATAATGCTTCCCACTATATCAAGAGATTATAATAAAACTTTTGGCCAAAAGGGTATTTTTTTATACTACAAACACGGCTATGTGTGTGTATTACTGCAACCTTGTGGTTATGCAGCTTATGATAAGAATCTTTAATCAATTGCAAAACATATTCCATCAAATGAGCGAATCTAAATCAAGCCTTTAAAAAAAAATTTTTACTTAAATCGATCGGCCAAACTTACGTTTTTATTTTCTCTCTATTACAAAGTGATATCTATAAACATAATAATGTGAAGTTAGAAGGTAAGCTGAGAAATAAAATATGGAAAAGAAAGAAAGAAAAAGAGTGAGAGATAGATAGATAGATAGATAGATAGAATAGATATAGATAGATAATAGATAGATAGATAGATAGAAGATAGATAATAGATGACCAAAGAGAGAGAGAGAGAGAGAGCGAGACCACTCTGATTTTTGTTTTAATTGGAAATTAAACGATAAGTTACAATGAATTCAATTGAATCAGAACAAACAAACAAACAAACAAACAAAAAAGAGTACAAAGCTAAATGGAACAAAAATATGACACCCATTTGCTCCATCCCCTTCCCTTTTGATCATCTTTCATCCAACCGGGGGGTTATCATAATACTGGAAATAGCGATTCGAGGGGTCCACCCCTTTATTACTCGCTTTTTTCCCGAGTTCTCGCTTTCCCGATTGCCAGAAATTTTAAATTGCTGTTATCCCTCATGTGTAATTCGAGTAAAAGCCGCCGCCCTTTTAAATTTCTTCACAAAGGGCGAAGTTTTTTTTGTTGTTTTTTTTTTATTTTCAAGTAAAATCAGACTAGAAAAAAAAACAAGAACATAGAATGGGTGTGTGCGTGTCGCCGAGTGTTTGTTGCACTGGGAAATGTTGATGAGTACAAGCGCATCACTCTCCTGAATTAAATAATGGTTCCCACCCCCTCCTTCCGCTAATCGTGTCGTCTTTTTAACGGGCTACCCTGACCGATGCTGCGAATGAGCATTTTGACGGTGCTTACCCGCGCGCGCGTGGTCCACAAAATGAAAAATTTTGCCCCCCCTCCCCCATACACACACACCACAAAACCCCCCCCCACCAATTTTTTCGCCTTTTATTACTACTACAGACTGGGCACAAGTATATTACTCGAAACGAAAAAAAGAAAGAAAAGAGGCTCCCTAAAAATATTAAATTTGGCCTTGTCTCTTTTTTGTTTTAAACTTCGTTCGCACCCAGCGGGGGCAGAAATGCTCGTTTTTTCCCGATTGAACCCTTTTTTTCATACTCCCTACTTTTATGCAATTTTATGCTCAAATAAGGGGAAAAAAACGGGTTTTAGTTTTTTACTGCGGCTTTCCGATTCTCGCTTTTTCCCAAATTACGTTACTTTCATGTTCTACTGTACCACTATTCACATTTGGCAACGGGGTGCCCATGGCAGGGAATTTTCATAAAAAACCCCCTGCACGGCAGAGGTAAAAAATGACAAAAGACATATGGTGATTTTCAGCTAAATTAACCTTTTACCGAAAATGTTTGACACGGCAAAACGGAAAAATTTTCAAAAATCCTAAAATCGCGAATTCCCCGCGAAGATTATCACACTGAGGGATGATGTGTGAGGTAGTTATAGTAGGGGTTTAGCGGTAGGGGTGGTGGGGGGATGTGAGGGGGTTTGGGTTGTCGTAGGGAGGGTGGGGGTGGTGGGGATGATGATGGGTTGTTTATTTTAAATGGTGAAGGTAGGATGTGATGGTGTGTTTTGTATGGTGTGTGTGATAGAGATTGATGGGGTGGTGGTTAGTAGAAAAGGGGTGAAGGATGTTGATGTATGGTTGGGAGTCTTTTTAAAAGGCGAATTGTGAGGGTGATGGGCGGAGAAAAAACACCTTTTAGGGGAAACCCGCCTTTAGGCGAAGATTCTCAGCCGTAGTCACTCTCATTAAAGAGGGGCAGGGATTCCGAAAAGTGGGGATGGAAAAATGTAAAAAGAAAAAAGATTAAAAGTAAAAAATTTGGGAAATGCAATCATTCAATTCGCCCCAAACCCAAACAAAAAAAAAGCTTTTATTTTATGACAATTTTTAAAAAAAAAGATCTGCTATAAACCCATATTGCCGAGTTGGTTGTCACTCTAAAATACTTGAATGAACTAAAAAGCCCCGGGGCCAACCCAAAATTTAAGTTTAATGAAGACTCGAAATTCCCCAAAAAACTCGCTTTATGTCTTTGTAAAAATTTTCTGGATACAAAAACGCAATAATGGTCACCATTTATTAAATTGTCCCCCAGAAATCAGCCTTATACTGCATTTTACTCCAGTCAAAAACCCAATTTTAAATTTTGAAAAGTCAAAGGAAACCATCAAATCTAAAAATCCTTATCTGGGAAAAAAAAAAAAAAAACAAAGACAAAAAAAAAAAAAAGACTCAAAAAATAACCCCCCCCCAGATGCTTATATTGCTTACAACTTAAAACGTTTCAACCCTAAATAAGGTGAGATAGGGGGACGATTCAATAATAGTAATAGTAGTTTCCACGAGCACCTCAAAGAACCAAATTTTTACATTACCTCAAAGTCTCACCGGACACAAGCAAAAGGGTCCTGCTTAAAAAAAATTTTACAAAGCATAATATTTAAACTATAACAAACATACATAACAGAGAATGATTTTTCATATAAAAAATCTGCAAAAAGAAAGGCGTTTTTGACGTCCCCCGCCTCCCAACTAAAGACCCCGCAAGGAAACCCGGGGAAAAAATGGGAAAAAACTAATCCTACAAAGACGGGGCAACATGAAAGGGAAAAAAATGGAACTCTCTGCCCAGAACAGATCTCGTTCCAAGAATTTTTTTATTTTTAAGAAAAAAAATTACAAATTCTGGAACATCAAGTTTGTCACAGCTGTCATCATCTCTCCATCCTCAGTGCGCCACCACCTTTGAATTATCGTAATAAAATATGAGTTTTAATGGCGTTGTCCTTAAACATTTTGTCCGGTGTCAATAGTGCATTTACCTAACTAATCTATTACTACTATATTACACTCAAAAGATGAGGGAAAGGGACAATTAAGTACTGAAAATAGAAAGTCACAAGAAAGAAAAATATTACATATTTATTTTAAAAAATTGAGTCTAATATTGCGACTAAATAAATTTGGCGATTCTTGCTGTCAAGTGTATAATTTTCGCAGCGAAAACTGCAGGGACAAAATGTCGATGGAAAATAACTATAAAATGATGAGTCTTACAAATTTATCACAGGGGTGATTTTTCATGGTGTGATTAGCCTCGGTAAACCCACAGAAGCCAGTATTTAATGTCAGAGTCCCGCATGGTAAGAAAAACTCTTAAATACAAAAAAATAAAAAATCCACAACAAAGTATATAAATATTATACGTTGTCACTTGCATAACTCAATTGTGAAGGATTTCAACATGCAGATTATAAGCAATTGAAAATAAATCTAATAAGATATTCAATAATAATACTAATCCGCGCAATCATATACATGATTAACAAATCAAGTCTTTTTCACTTTTTAAAACTGTTTCGGGTAAAAGTTGAACTATTTCTTGCTGCATTACATCGGCAGCCCGCCACTGAAACTGTAAATGAGCTGCAGCTAGGCACACATTGCCTCTTCCACTGGATGTTTTAAAATTCAGAATTATTTGATTGCTTTATTAAAATTGTCTTGGCAATCAAGTTAGAAAAGCTATGGAATTAATTTACTTCCAAGTTACTCGAAATATTATAACCTAGTGCAATAATATTTCTTTTTTTTAAATATGTAAAAGTAAAAAAACACCTCCTTCCCCCGTCCACAAACAACCACCTACCTCTGGTTAGGGCGAACTCCTTTTGCTTGATTCCAATCGCTTTTTTGCCCTGCTAGCAATTCATAGACACAAAAGTCATAAATTAGCCAACTTTCCTCAGGTGATATATGAAGCTAAAAACACGGATAATATAAAAGATCATAACATATAACTACCTAAATATTAAGTTAAAAATTGCAATAATTTTCTCGCAACCTGAGACAAAGGTGTTACAGTTCAGTAACGTTAGAATGAAGAATAAGAAAGTAATCGAGAGTTTTCTCGAAGAACTTAAATTGTGACGTGGTTATTCAATCAGTGGACTAGGTCAAAGCTTGAATGGGCACAAAAGGAAAGCCAAAGCATGTGTTGTTTTCACATATTAAAAGTCAATACAAATACAAATTCTTCCTTCTAATATTAGGCAAACAACTACAGACCTCACAAATTGAATTGTATTTAAGTAAAAGGGTTCTTTCACATTCAATCAAGCGGCATTTGAGAATAATTACTACATTATAAATTGAAGTTCAGATCGCTGTTTTGAAGCCCGTATTAGAAAATTCATGTATCTGTTGAGATAATCCAAGTTTCACCAAAATCACAGTGGCAACGAGTGTTCCTAATATTTGCCACCAGATACACTCGGTAAATTTGAGTGTAGACCTATTTAGCAAAATCATATATTAGGTAATGGTTATACTACATCATAAAGTACGCATGCCTCATCATCTGCCTTCTTTTTATTATATAAAAAATATTAAAAAAAGAATTGAGCTTTCTAAGCCGCAATATCCCCCAAACATGCTCAAAGCACTTTAACAAAGATCATGATTAGCAGTAACACGTAACAAGTAGAACGTATCTTCTGACAGACAACTCTCTTAGTGGATAGGAAATCATACACAGATACAGTGAGAGAATGTGAGTCTTTGGCGCAGCTAACGCACGCCAGGAGCCTTCCATCCGAAGTGAGTGCCACACAGCCCATATATCTTGGCTGTTCTTGAGAATTGCCAACACCTACAAACTAATTAGTAAAAAGGGGAATGGCAGAAATAGACAGACAGATACACACTCAGAGAGAGAGAGAGAGAAGAGAAAGAGAAAGATAATAATATCAGTTGCCTGTGGTGTCAGTTCCGTTTAGGAGCAGTGGCGGAAGAAGTAGTCTAGCACTATACTTGGTTGTAGTATAAGTATAAATAGGGAGGTCTTCTGCATCTTCTTGAGCTAAGAAAGTATTCCTTCAACTAACCTTAAATAAAAAATAACAACATTGTCCATTTCCAACACTTGGACCTCACTATGACCTTAGTAAAAAAAAACCCCCCTAAAAAAAAAAACCAAAAACAAAATAAAACAAAAAAAAAACCCCACTAAGACTCCACTCCAGTACCATTCAATATTTTCAAATTGGAATTATAATTGCTGCAGAAAACTAAACAATGGTCATATAAGGAAATTTACAAATCATCATTGTTCTACAGGTTTAAATGAAAATATATGAAGTAACAAGATATCACTCCTAACATTGTGACACCTAACTAACACTAGACATCACACCAGCAGCAATGCTAGCGAGTAATTTTTACTTTTTTTCACTAGCAACCAAGTTGCCACATGGATTTCTTTCTTAACTTTTTTTTTTTTTATGTTCTGCACTGTGCTCAATCTACATTTAAAATAATAATGGCATCTTTCATTTTCTTCTAATCTAAACAACACGATTATAAAAACATTCCACTTCACATCTCAACAACAGACAATTTTTTTCACTTCCTTGAGGCATCTTTAATTCTTACCTTTCTTTTAAAATTTCAATTTTTTAAAGCTTCTTTATTGATTGTTTATAATTCTATGTTCTCTTATTATAATTTCATTGTCAATATCATTTTCATCAGACTACTTTTACGGTACTTTTACCATGTTCTATTCTTACGCCTCTTCACAGTTACAGATACAGCTAGCGAAACCTAACGCAGGCCTTTTAAAGTGCTACTAAATATTGAAAAATTACAATAAAACGTTTGACAAAAGATCCACAGTTCAAAAGCTAAAACAATTATAAAGTGAAACTACCTCGAGACTCGGGATCATCGGGGTAAAGTCTCCCGCCCATACTGGCACTGTGGACGGAAGTCAAGAGAGCTGCGCCGGTGAACCCGTAAATTACTTCTTAACATTCCGAATCATTCAGAAGAGTAGTATCTAGTTGTAGTTATAAGTAGAAGAAGAAGATGAGAAGGAGCATGTTCAGTTCAAGTTCAACCTCTTAGTAGGCACTTGCAATAGTATTCTCTCAGCGAGAAGAAAACAGGTGAGGATTTCTGTTTCCGTTTTGAGGAAAAAATTTAGGAGTGATTTAAAATGTTCATTCTCCTTCTCAGTGAATAAATGGCATGTTTATATATCATCGGAAATGCATAAAATTCTACTACAATGATGCTAATATTATCATCTGCTATGGGCTGCCTCTATTCTCACCCCCCACCCCCCCCCCCCGGCCGATTGATTACGGAAAAAAAACGTCGCCGCTTTTTGCGATTGGATTTGATGATTTTTTTTTTTTTAAATTACTGCATTACAACCTTTGATTAAACATACAACAATTGTGACTACTATTATGAAACTAGCATCTATTCCCTAACTAGGGATGAAATATCACTCCCCATTCCTATACATGATTTTTGAAAATCCTTGGCGTAAAGCTGAGTAGTAGCCTATATGTGTTTAAACGCTATAACTTTTAAACCAAGATGGTCCATCTTATAAAAAAAAATTCCTTTCAGAGATACATATTAAAGAGTTTCTCTGAAAATTTCAGACAGAATATGTTTGCATCAAAAGTTAAGCTCCCCAAAAACACAAGTTAATTGGCCTCGATGTTTACAAAGCGTGCATTTCTATACTGATTCACTTCCTGTCGTACCCCTGCTGCGTGAAGAGATAACTTCTCAATCCACATCAAAACTTTACATCTTTATATCTACAATATATTCCATTATGGAAGTTATTCTAGTTTTAAATAATTCTATTTAATTGGCGTTTTCATGTCCATGCATTCATTTTATAATTTACAATCCTCTTCCTTTTTTTTCCGATTGATTTTTCACTGCTGATTTTGACGTTTTTTCATCCTTTTGACGAAGGCTGACCAATATTGGAAACGGGGAGGGAAGTTTTTTTCTACATCACCTATTTTCGATCATTCAAAACACTAATTCATCAATCCATATCTCTGCTTTTATAGGCTATTTTTCATTTTGAAAAGTTCAAATGAATAACTACATGACGCTGATTCAGAGTGATTGTTCAATCTACATGTGAATAAATATTTAATTTTCACTCTTCCAAATTCCATAGGTTTTGCAGTCGGCGATTTTTCCTTGATTTCAGCTGTTTCCGCTCTAACTAAACTTTTCTTTCTCAATAAATAATTTTTTTTCTGTTTGCAATGTATTACAGAGATGTATGTATACCACATTTAAACTTTTAAAAGTTTGTAATTCTGAGCCGTTTCTCTGAATTATACTCGATATCCATTGGGTTGCTGTGTTTGTCACATATTATCCTATTCCTATTTATATTGATAGAGTTAGAGTGAGAATGACGAGAACGAATGGCACTTAATAAAGGAAAAAAATGTCGTATCTAGTTTACTTACCTTCTTTGTTGACTTTATTAATAAAAAGTACATTATTCTCATTTCGAGTTTTCAACTTGAGAAAAGATAGAATGTCTCGTTTACCGAGATGGCCATTTTTTTTTTTTTGCTTCAACATCTTCCAAAAAAGACCGCGAAAGTGAGGCTGTCGGCTGTCCCTTGAAAGCTCACAAATGCAACTTTAACCATAATAGTGCTGGGAGTAGCTACAAATAGGTAAAGGAGTCGGTGTTGCAACTTAAAACACATAAAGTTCTGGGAGTACAAAAAGTAAAAGCGGTAGTTTTCGCTATTTGTAAGGTGGTAGTACAAATAACCACATCGTTTTTTGTTTTTTTTTTGGGGGGGGGGGGCACGTGCTCGCTCAGCCCGCTACGGTCGTTTGCTTCCTACCCCGAAAGGTACCGATCGATCACCCCGCCCGCACTGTGTGGCCTTGAGCAAGTCACCTCGCCCTAGCTCGACTTGCGGCGCTGTACTGCGAAGATGCCTAAGGCGCTTCATCATATTACGTATAAGGATTGATTGAATTAATGCGATGGCGTTTCCACGTCTTCATCTATATCCATCTCTGCCCACTTTATCATTCATCGCTAAACGTAATCGCAGTCCTACAGTCAGACTATATGATGGTGTCGTCGAGTAAAGTCCACAACATCCGCAAGCGCGTAAACCCAACACACAAAACCATGTTTATAGTCTGATTGAAAAATTTTGTTGGAGTAGTACCCAATAACAAAGAGTGGCCCGCAATTTCGTTCCATCAATAAGTAATTTAGGCTACGCGGTGATTGATTGATTGAAAACCAAAAACAGCATCCATTGTACCGACAGCGAGTTCCATAATTTGTTGATTTTCTCCTGTCCTCCGTTGAGAAGCGATGAAGCCGAATTCCAAATGAGACGTAAAGAAAAAAGACGAGACAATGAAAGAGCTTCATTTTCAGATCTGGCGTCCACGCATCAGTGAGCATGCCGTTGGAGAACCGAATATAAGTTGCCAGTTTTGGCGTTTCAACATCAAATTTGGTATTTTTCTCAGGATTGAACAATATCATTTGTTTATTAATTGATAAATTTTATAACCAACTCCTCACGTAAACCGTTAAAAAAGGTGAAACAAGTGACTTCTTGCGACTAGTAGGGACAGGAAATGCTGATTTATTTGTCCGTAGAACAAGTTATTTCAAAAAAATGGCATTTTTCCATAATTTGGCACCGTCAGTACAGGCGCCAGAACTGACCATAGATACCATACCAATAAGTCAGTGCTGACCCCCAGACGCTGGTGCCTGTCGTCAGTACTGAAACCCCCAGATGCGTAGCGACTGGGTCATACTGAAGACATGTCACTCCCGTTTGTTTTTTTTTTTTTTTTTTGTTTTTTTGTTTGTTTTTTTGTTTTTTTTTTTTTTTTTTTGGGGGGGGGGGTTTCTAATACACGATGTTTCTCTTCTAGCCATAGGATTTATTTTGAAAACCCCGAAGATTACCAAGAGAACTCAGTTGTGAGCAAATATTATTTAACTGTCGATTCGAAATGTAAATAATATAGTTCAAAATTGAGTCTAAGATTATTTTTATCCTTAGAAAACTTAATTCTTTCACGTACAAAAGAAATCCTAATATGTTCTTCTATTTAACACTATTCATTTGAATCATTTCTGGGTGGGACCATCACTGCTGGGATAGAGAAGAGAATAGAAAAAATTGTAGAAGAGACAAAGCATTTGTACAGTCCACTCCCTGCCTACAACAAAATGCCTCTATGAAGAATATTCCTATACAAGTTTGAACATCTTGAAAACAACATCACGTCCGCCAGCAACCAGCAGCTATTTTCTAAACAAAGAAATCGGTACTTTTTATTCTTCGTGCTGGCTAGTACTTTTTCACATGTCATGTGATCAAAATATATAAAAGTCAAAACATGATCAGATTTATAATGTTTTTCTCCTCTGGATATGCTTTTATGCTCGCTGGAGAAGTATTTCATAAAGGCGTCCGCCATCGTTCCAATAATTTAGAACCAGTTACGAAGTTACTAAGCGTCAATACGAGGGAAGTGACGTCTCGACTGTTGAAGACTATTAGGGTGATACGAAAGAAGAACATTTATTTGTTTGTCTGTGTGTGTGTGTGAGCGTGAGTGTGTGTGTATATGTGTGTATGAAGGGGTGAGTAAATGAAATAGAGAGTGTGTGAGAGAGAGAGAGAACGAGAGAGAGAGAGAGAGAGAGAGAGAGAGAGGAGAGAGAGAGAGAGGAGAGAGAGAGAGAGAGAGAGAGAGAGAGAGAGAGAGAGAGAGAGGAAGAGAGAGAGAGAGAGAGAGAGAGAGAAGCGAGAAGGTGGGGTGGGTATTAAACGCCTATGAGTTTTGATTATGTATGCGTGCGTGTTTGTGTAAATAGTTGGTGTGTATTAAAACTGTCCTGCACCGTGTCGGTACATTAATTGCAGATGTTACTGAAAGTAAACAGATAATACAATATTGATGCTATGCGTTTAGATAAAATAATCAAAACATCCACCCGCTAAATATTGATAGAACGAGTTTGAAGTCA
>NW_027622102.1:0-35055 GCF_034508935.2 Berghia stephanieae
TGATTTTGTTTATTTCCTAAAATTTTCTTCTTTTTTTTTTTTTTTTTTGTGGGGGTCATAGAAGGTTTTTTTTTTGGGTGTTGTCTTTAAATTCAAGTTCAGATTTTAATAAAGTATTGTATATGTAAATGTTGGGGTTTTTTTTTTTAAAAATTTTTTAAAAATTCGTAGTTTTATTTTTTATTCAAAATTGTCAGGTCCCTTTTTTGAAAGTATGTTTTATGTGTCATCCCCCTTTTGCCAAAAAAAAATTTTTGAGCAAAAGTATTATCAGTTTCTTCCCCTTTTTTCTTTTTTTTTTTAAAAACATCAGAGTTCCAGCGGCCCCTTTTAAATTCAAGAACCAAAAAACCCCTTTAAAACTTGGGGGAATTTGCGAGAGTTTTTTAAAAAAAAAATAGTATGTCAAAAGGCTTTTGAGAAAACCCAAAATTCGACTAGCAATCTGTTGGGGGAAAAAGGCTTTTTTTTACTTGTACAGTTTAAACAACTGTTTTAAAAATTTTTTCACAAAAAGGGTTTTTTTTTAAAAAAAAGGCTTTTTTAATTCTCAACTGCTTGTACTGAAAAAAATTTTCCCCCTTTTTTTTTTTTTTTTTGGGAAAAAAAAGGGGGGGAAAAGAAAAAAAGGTTATTTCCCAAAACAAAAAATCTTTTGACTGCGGGTTTCCCCCAACATCTTTCACTCCCACTGCTACAAAAACCAAACCCTCATCTTTTTTTTTTCCCCTTTTTAAACCCCTACAACCAACACCCACCACTTTCATCATCACTACAACGATGTTCGCTTTTTTTTTTCCCCATATTTTCCCTTTTTTAATCATCACTACCTTCACTCCTAAAACATTTCCAAAAAACACCCTTTCCAACACCATTACAACCACCCCCCCTATCGCCATCTTTGAAAAAGCAAAAAAAAATAAACCACCAAAATTTTATCATTTTCCCAAATACAACCCCTCCCCAAAAAATCATTAATACCACCACGATATAAAACCCAAAACAGTACTCCTCTTGTGGGGGCCCCTGCCATAAATTCCCTCTCGCTGCCCCAAAAAATGCAACCACCACTCTTCCCCTTTTGAACACCCCCAACAAAAAAAATTTTATCCCTAAAAACCCCTTTCCATTTAAAATCTTTGGCCCCCTTTTCCCCACCCATCATCAAAACTACCCCCACTTTTTCCCCAAAATAAAATCAAAAATTTTTATCATAAAATCCCCTCATATTTTCTCCCCAAAAACCCAAAATCGAATTTTTTTTAAAACCCCCCCAATACAATTTTCCCCCATTTCATCATCATCATCATCGTAAAACCCCTACTACAACCTGTCATCCCCCTTTTAAACAACATGAATAAACTACTACCATTTTCATTTTTTCCACAACCCCTAATAAAACCACCCCCACCAAGTTTTTACTAAAACCCCTTTCCAAAAAACCGACTCCGTACAACATCAACAAACCAAAAAATCTGCCGATTTAAAAACACAGTTTGTGTTTTTGGGGTTTAAATTTGGGGATTACTTTTTTTTTTAAAAAAAGGGGAGAATACAACCACCACCACACGTTTCAAAGGGGATACTAAAACCAGTAATACTAAAAATTTAAAAATAATGGGGGTGAAAACTTATGTTAGTTTTTAAAAAGCTTAAAAAAAAATTACTTTGGCTGAAACTTTTACTACAACACAAAAAACACACACCACACACACAAACCCCACAACAAAAACACAAAACCAGATGCCTTTTAATTTGATAGTAGAAGTAGCGTGTAAAAAAGAATTTGCAGAATGTATTATTTATTTTATTTTCTTCTGTTTTCTCCCAGTGGTTCTTTGTCAATGTAAAACAACTCCACTAATTACATTGCCTGCTAAAAATCAGAACTTGTAAAAAAAGAGCCCCTGGTCACCAAGAAAAATGAAACATGTCGCAGAAGGATCATCTGTAACTCCCCCACTGCCTCCAATCAAGGGGAACCTCCTGAAAAAAGACAGCGGTTCGTACAAAATGGCCCGAAAAAAATTTTTATCAATTGTTTAATTGTCCCGTTTTTTGCTTTACTGGTGTGAGCCAGGGAATGAAAAATTTTAAAAAATTTTTGAAAGTAAAAAAAAGCTCAATATTGTTCTTGGGGTTTTTTTTTCATTTCTGTGGAGGTGGGAGAAAGGGGGAAAAAATTAACAATTTTTTTTGGGGTCTTTTTTTTTTTGAGGGTTTTTTGTTTGGTTTATTTGGGTATTCTTTTAAAAAAATCCTGTTCACTTCAAAAAATTTAGAGGAAAATTTTCATATTAAATTTTTTTCCTTTAAATCTGACCCCGGGAAAAAAAATTCTTGGATGAAAACTTAAAATTTTTTAAAATTTAAAATTTTTTTTTTTTTTTCTGTATGCTTGCAGCTCTTTGGAATAAAGGGCCCGGCAAAAGTTTTTAAAAAAAAGAAAGACCCCTTTTTTTTGTAAAAAATTTAATTTGATTGAAAAATTTAAAAGGCCCTTTAATTTCCCCCCCTTGAATTTTATTGGAATAATTTTTTTAATCCTACATTGTAAATTCTGGGGGAACTCAGTTTTTTTAAAAGCACTTGATTCACCGCAAAGGGGCCCGAGATTGAAAACTCTGTAAGTTAAGATTTTTTTTTTGTCTCCCCGCCCCCCCGCCCGTGAAATTTAGTATCTGGATCTGTTTGGTTTGGTGGAAGGTACTTTTTTTAAAAGACTAGTGCCCTGTCCCAAAAGGGTAGCCGCAATTGCTATTTTCCGTTTCCACATAGAAACTGGGATAGACTTGGCTCTGGTTTTGAAGGGCTCCAAATACATTGCATCTTTTAAATTTGCTTTTTCCCTTTTTTTGGGCTTTCTTTCCTTGTCCCCGAATTTTTATGATTTGACTGAATCCAGGTCCTGACTGTCTTTTTTTTTATGGGAAAGAAGGCATTCAGTCATGATTTTCTGTGAGAGACAATTTTTTTAAATTTTCATTGAGGTCACCTTATTTGTGGAGTGATTGTGTCTCAAAACTACCTGATTGTCTCCCTTTTCAGTGATTTCAGACTGGACATATGGCTGTATACGTTTTTTCTTTCGACTTTTTCTGCAAGTAAAGACTTGTTTGGTAGATATAAAAATCGAAGGCTTTTTCCAAGCTTCAGTTGTGGCCTCCAATAATGGTTTCAAGGGCCTTTGGAACTTCTGAAACTATCCGTGAATACAGAATATTTTGTGCTGGGTGGAATAAGATGCGAATTGATATTTTTTAGTTTTAATAGACGTCTTGTTTACTTGGCTGGATATTCTTTTAGTCTGGACAAATACATTGGCCATAGGCAGATAGAACGCAGTCTGCAATATGTTCATATTTCCTTTCCATCTCGCTTTGAAGCTTTTCTGAGAGTTGGTAACAGTACTCTTCTGTATCAAATAGAATCCCCCCCCCCACCCAATCTACAAAAGTGGACTGTATTGTAACGGCTTATAGCATCTTCCTGAAATTTTAACCACAAAAATGAAAACTTGATTTGTGATGGAAAACTATGCACAAACTAGATGTTATCAATTCTTTATCGATCGTTTAAAAAAAACAAACTCTGTACTTCTGTACCTATTTAAAATTACACCCTTTTGTTTTACTGGTGTTTTCGTGGTTACTGATCATCTTTTCATTGGTTTCTGAAATGACATAATAACTATTGCAAGCATGTTTAAAAGTCTCAAAACAAAAACAAAAAATATAAATGAAGTCTTTTATATTCAGTGAAGATGTTGAAAAGTGTTTAAGTAAATATGGAAAATGCTTCTTTGAAAATTGATTCACTTTGTGACCCTTACTGTCGGTACTCTTCCTTAACCTTCTCCCCTCTGATGTGATTACTGAAGGCCAAATTGTTAGAATTTATTTATTTACACTTTTTGTTAAATATACTGAGCGTTTTTTTCTTCTAGTTTTATTTTTGATTGAATTAATAATGTTTGGTTTTGCTCTTACTGAGAACACTACATATCTTCTTGTAGTTTATTTTTGTCCATTCCGTTTTTGTTTAAAAAAAATTAAAATTTGCGTTTTCAATCTTCTGTTTTTAAACACTCATTACTTATTTTTACTCTGTAAAGATATCTTTAACTCTGATTTTTGAGTAGAATGTTGGTAATTTGTTAGGAAATTAAAATTAAGTTGAAGAAGAAATGGTTGATGGGGAGAGGATTGGAGTGTTTTGATCAATATTGTTGCAAGCAGATCAGGCATTTGATTCATTTGAAGTTTATGTCACCGAGTTGATCTGAGTAGAAAAAACAACAAAAGGACCCTCAGAAGTTTTAAAACTTTTAACCTATTGAATTCAAGCTATGGATTGTAACAAATTCAATTGCCATATGTAAGTTCCATAAATCATTAATTAGCTTTGTTGGTTTTTTATCGTAAACAAATTGTTTCCAGTGGCTAAAATTAATTTATTGAAGGAAGCTCACCAATTGAATTATTTATCAATTATTGAAACATTTTTAATATCACCATTTGCATTCACTAACAAATGTTTGATATAAAATGTACCGTGAATAATCACTTAAGTACATCGATTTCGATTGAAGATTCTGTCATCCCAAGGCAGAATGATCATCTAAAAAATTTAAATTTACATTGAAATGTAATGATTGTACTTTCCTACCCAATGCCATTATGTGTCAAAAAGAGAGCAACACATTTAAATACAAATTCTGTTTTACTACGGTTGGATATGTTATTTTTGCTGTGAATGGGTGTACGAATATGATTATGTAAATGAAGAATTAAATAACTTTCTTTAGATAATAATTAACTAGTGTCTTCAGATAAGGTTGTTTTTGACAGAATTGAGGGGCTTATAACAAAAAATAAAAAATATTTTTTAGTGGCTGTTTACCTCAGCCAGGCAGTGGCCTATGTTGCCCCCCCCCCCCCCCTTTTAAAAAACATACAATGGTGAGGTTTTCATTCTGTCCACAGCCTTGCCATCTTTTCCATCACTTTAAATATTTGTCCTTTCCATGTGCTTTGTGGCCTTTTTTTTGGGAAAGGGTCTGTTTGGTATTGCCTAGTCTTTTCTAAAGAGAAACATCAGATAGTTTATATTCTTTGGAAGAGTAGATTTTTTTTGTAATCATTTTTCTACTTACAGATTCACTTTATTATAGATAGTTATTAAAAGGCTTATTTTGAACCAACCTAAGTGATACCCTTTTGGTGCGATCTGTAGCAGTGTCGTGGTGGACTTTTATGTGGTTTCAGACCAGCTACACCTTGGATCTAACTCTGGGCCCATTTCATGAATGCGGACTAGCGCCTAGTCTTGACTTTAGTCAAGGTTCTCTCGAAAAATCGGATTTCATTTGAGCTGACCAGCATAGACTAGCCATGTTTTAATCATTTGCTGAGGCCGGACTTCAAGCTTAGTTTTGAGATGTTACAGGAATAGTGTGTCATAGTTGCCGACAAGATTGCAGCTATTTTTGATTGCAAGATCTTCGATGCGGAAGGAAAATATGTCGGTATGAATGACTGAGGCAAATAAGTGTTCCTGTGGCTATTGACCACTGGCTTTAAAAACTGAGATAGTACACGGAACGAAAATATTATATAACGTTGAGGTGTGCTAATTTCCTCTTTGGAAATCTTTTGTTTTGAAAGTATGAAAAGGCTGGGTGGGGTTCCTGACATCCCATTAGTGGGCAGGGATGGTACTTGCTGTGTCTTCTTTCTAATCTGTTTTCCAACTTGCTTTCTGTCTTTGTCTTGGATGAGATTACTTGGTTTTGTCCTGGCCCGGCCTGAGTCCTAGCTGGGAGGGAAACAGTAAAATGCATAGTTATTTTTTGGGAAATGATATTTTTTTCCTTGTAAATCATCTCGTTGTTATGTATTATTATGTTTGTTATTTTTAATGTATAATGTTAGCATTTGAGTGTGTTTCCTCCTTTGATGGATTTTGTGCTTGTGTCGGAGGAGCAACTATAGGTGATCTCAAACTAATGTCGTACATTGTTGGTTGCTCTTGGAATCTGCCTTGATCTCTATTTGTTCCCTGTTCCCTGTCTTACTTTTTCTTGGCGTGCTTTAATAGTAATTCAGAACTTTTTACTATCCATTTCTTCCTTTTTACTGCGCGCATGAATAACATAAACTGTGTTGCTAAGCGCCGTAAAAAACCCTTAAAAACAAAACAAACGATGTATGAAGGCTGGTATCTTACCTGCCATCATGTACAAGAGAGCTTGCTGTTACCAGCACAAAGTAGCCGAATTAGTCACCGTCCTTACAAGTGCCCTCTTCCCGGCAAGATCTAGATAGTCAGAGGTTAGTAAACGTTCATAAGATTGTATTTTATTTCAGTCACTTTACTTTCGCTTATGCTTACGACTTGCAAGTCTTTAATAGAATAGGTACAAATATAATAAATCCAGTTTGCTTCCATAAAAATTGGGCCCAAATCTATTTATACTTAAAGCCTTTGTCTTACTTTTTTTTGAAGGTGCTTGTCAGCTTTTCTACACACTTTTAAAACTTCTATTTTCTTGCTATTAACTGGCTCTGAAATGACCTAAAGATTCCTTAGAATGACCTAACAACAAACTACTTATCGCCAGCTCGGTGTAAAGAGGGTGTCCTTTGTCAAAATGATTGGTATTCTCACTCTGTCACTTTTAAATGCTTTAATGTCACATTTTTCAAGGGTGCCAATTTTCAGGCTTTAGTTGGAAAAAATCCTGGAATGTTTGACCGCATTCAGATTTCCAGCTTGAATTAAAACTTTCTTGAAAGATAATAAGTCCGATTGGCTGGAAAATATAAAATGACAGTTTATTTACTGGCTGTTTAAGTTGGATTACAATTATTTTTCTCCGCCTTTTGGAAGGGTCAGTATATTATTTTTTTACTACCATTGTAATTGTGTATAATAATGTGTCAGTGCTGGTAAATTTCTCACATTTTTAAGAGCCGCGGACATGTCGTTGCTTTTCAATTTTTTTAGGGTGGCCTCCCTGAATTGGTAGAATTTTGTTTTTGACTTGTATAAATATCGTTTATTTAATATAATTATATTGTATTGAATTTTTAATCATTCCATCTTTCACATTTATGTAATTTCACAATGATTAAAAGTTGGTTTTAGATAATAGAAAAATGGCTCTTATCATTCTCATAAAAATAATTTCTTACAATAAACAAATTTTGATTTATAAAACTATTAACAAAATAAAATTCATGCAAATTATCATGTGATGCATCTGAACCAAAAGCGAGAATAATTCAAATTCTCTTCTTAAATTTATTCACAAAAATAATTGAGGAATGTTGTTGTGCGGAGGGTTGGATGGGAGCATCTCCTTGAATCATATACCTATGATGTTCGCATGGGTGTACGATCCGATTAGTGATGTCGTTTCTTCTTCTCTTTACTGGCTATCCTGCTTCTTTGGTTTGTGATTGTATTTTTGACAAGGGGATATTTTTTTTTTCTGTAAATATTCTGACAGTTTGTTCTTAGTTATTTATAGTTTAGCTTACTATCTTTAGGTTTTGATTTTTGATTTACATTTTGTACTATTTTGTTAGATTGCTTGTTTTTTTGTTTCAGCAGTCTATTCATATAACCTCATTTGTGTTGGATGAGACCTAAAGCAATAAACAAACAAAAAAAAAAAAATGTTGTTGTCTATTATGCCTGACTACTGCACTCATGTGGTTGTACCAACTTATGCTTTCTGGTGGCTGATATTGACTGATAATGTGTCGCAAGTAATGTCTTGTTCACAATTTTAAATATTATTGTTAAAAAAGAAACACAAACTTTGAGGGGTTTAATCGTTTATTTTACAATACAGGGACTGCTCTTTATCTGACTACAGCTTGGAAAACTGGCTTTTTGAAAATTTCTGGCTGACTCTTATTTGTGGTGTTGTTTTTTAAAAGATGAAAGCTGGTGTGGGACTTTCCGGTACCTCCCATTATTGGGTAGGATGTACTTACTGTGTCTTCTATCCCCTTATCTGTTTTCCATTGCTTTGGAATGAGATTTACCACTGTGTTGGTTTTGTCATGGACCTGGATGGAAGGTAGACAGTCATTTATTGATTTGGATTTGGACAGTTTGGTTTTGCTTGAATCCCTGCCTGGTGATGGAAAGTTGGATGGATTTTTCTGGTTTTTGTTAGAGATATTATCTCATTTTCCGTGTTAATTCTTCTTTCTATTCATAAATATGTAGGTTTAGAATTACAATGTTTATTTTGTATCCATTTGAATCTTCCCCTGGCCTAGATCCTGATGCGGAACTCCAAAGTTAAGGTTAGTCTATATGACATCAAGGATATATCGCTCTTCGGAATTATTATCATCTCTGTTTAACTCTTTTCTTTGTCGTATATCTTCTTTGTTACTTGATAGCTAAATTTGTTATCTTCCTTTTTAGTCATTCTGACCTTAAACAGTCACAAACATTGTAAACCCTTAAAAAGTAGACAACAAAACAAATATGGCTAAAGATCAAAAATTTAATTCAGGCAGTCTTGTAGTGCTTTATATATATGTAATAGATATTTGCCAATATAAAAGTATGAGTCATACTCTTCTTACTTATGACAGGGCGATGGTGAGTGGGGGGCAAAATTCCACCTATATTTCTAGAGATCAGAACTGTTGATGTGGAAAGATAGATTTTTCTGATTACTTGATTAAGATTCTTAGATTTGAAATGCATGCCCTTTTTACAAGGTGGATTTTGGATACACTCCAGCATGTTCCTCAAAACTCCTTCGAGGACATCAAAAAAGTTTGAGGAAACTGCTCAGGAAGCTGTATCCTTGCATAACGAATTGATTCTTGGAGTATGAGACTTTTTTCACTACCAAAAATTAGTTCAAGGAAGGAATGGAATTATTCAAGAATGATGAGAAAACAATTCAGGCTTCGAGTTTAGGAAACTGTGTTCGAGGAAATCGTGCTGTAGTGTGTGCTTTTTTCCTTTTTTTTTCCTTGCAATCTTCTCTTTTTCTTTCTGTTGTTATACAATATGACATAGTTCTTTTTTAGCTATTAATTTTATTAAGTTAGAAAAGTCCTCTGGGATAAAAGTTCATTACTCCAAATGAGTATCTTTGGATTAGTTTTAATTTAAAATTTAGTTATTAGTTTTATTACAATCAAAGTAATTGAAACGCTCGAATATTGGATATTTAAAATGGGGCCTATTTTGAATTAAGCTTGTTACTTTGTATTTTTCCTTTCCAATTAATTTATAGCTTTTGGACAAGTGGTTTATTTTGTGAAACTGTATAGTCAACATTATATTATTTAATACTAGTAAAAAAATATGTCATGTGCAGTGCTTGTAAATTTTTTTTATGTCTTTGTGAATGAGTATTTGAATGGGTGTGAGATATATAAATAATAATTAATAATAATTATAGATATGTATTGTCCAAATATTTGGCAATTTTGTCATTTTAGTTACACTTGTAATAATGTTAAACGATAACTAAGATTGAACAGATTATTTCACTCCTACTTATTTTCTTCTCTCTCTCTCTCATCTCTCTCTCTCTCTCTCTCGCTCTCTCTCTCTCTCTCTCTTTCTTTCTTTCTATCAACAGGTGCGATATACCAAACATAAAACTTATTCTTTCGTTTTCAATTTGTTACGATTGTGGCCAATTCGACACCATAAAATTTCTACATTAATCAAATGTAGTTAATTCTTAATTTAATAAATTAATCAGTTATCCAGTCTACGAATCAATCCTTGGTTTTTCTGTACCATATGAATATTCAAAATTTTTTATTGCTGTTGGACGAACGTTGATTTTATACGTGTAGTTCTACATTTAAATCTGACAAAACCTTCTCCAGATGGTAAAAGACCTAAATTCATGGTATAAATATGTTTTTTATTGTGGTATTGAGAAGGCTTTCCTTTCTATTGCTTTTCCATGAAATTCTTTCAACTCCATCAAGAGATGGTTTATTATTTTTGATGCCTCTTTGATAGATTTTGAAATTTTTTGATTTATCTTTAAGTCGGCATCTCCAAACCATATGGTGCAAGCCAAACGCAATTACACTTTAATCAAGAGTTATAAACTCTTAACATACAATGTGTACGTCTTCTTACTGAAATGTTCTCAATTTCCTTAGGATGTATAATCCTTTGGGCAACTTTCTAGTGTTTATATTAATATGTTGAGAGAAAATTGAGGGAACTCTCATGGTTAGTCCTAAATAATTTAAAATAGTCAACTATTCACATCATCTTTACCGATCGCCACCACTTTAAGTCGTTTTTAATTTTTGACACCAATCACCTGTTCTTCGTTTTTTCAATTCATTTCAATTTCAAGCTGATTTGTTTACACCCAATCGGTGAATATATTTATTTGTTTGACAATAATTTCTTTTTCGGGTTACTTTTATCTTTTAATAATGTTTTATTAAAAACTGTTTTAATCACTATAAGCTGCGGTCCACTTCACAGGAATGATTGTTTTTTTCTTTCCTCAATGTTCACTTATTTTTCTTTCCTTTTAAATAGAGAATCTTTTTGTTTTGCAGAGAAGTAATCTGATTTACTGTGGCAGACTGTATTTTCATTCTCTATTTTAATATTCCAATTTTCGCTGTGTTTGATTATGTTTGATCTTTTATTTCTTCGTTTAACTCGCTTCACACCCCCCCCCCCTATAATCATAAAAAGAGGCCACAGATGCTGTATATTGAACCTTAACTCATTCTATTGTCATCCTCTTTCTTCTAAGCTCTGCTATGACCTTTCGGTTTTATAGATGCTTTTCGATTTCACTTCTGATGTCAGCAAACGAAATAGTGTGTTTGAGTTTGTGTTGTAATGGCGTTATACTTATCTTGTGAATATATTATTAGTTATAAAAAAAAAAATTTTTTTTTTTTATTATTAGATATATGTTGTTACTATTATGATAACTTCAATACTGTTAAAATAATAGCATAGATGACAAAACAAATTATCTGTTATCATTGTGAAGCTATTTTTTTTGTTTCGTCTTATATATGTTTTTAAAAAAATAAATATTAAGAACTGATTTGCCAGTGGTTGTTCTAGACTAGTGGAATTATTTTTGTTCTGCCTTACTTTTTCCATGTCTTTCTACAATCCTATATAACTGGGTGGGGTTGTGAACTCTATGATGGGCCGGGAGGCAACTTACTGTGTCTTCTTTCCCCCCTATATCTGTTTTCCAACATGCTTTCTGTTTTGTTTGGGATTGTCCTGGCCCTGTCCGGATACCCTGGCTGGGAGGGTAAACAGATCCAAATGTATAGTTTGAAGTTTGGGTGTATGATATTTTTTGCCTTGTATATCTTCTCTCTGTTATATTATGTACTGTATTTATTTTGTTTTACTTATATCTGATTTGTAAACCATTTGAGTGGTTCCTCTTATCTGGAGGACTCAGTTGTGTCAGGATGAGAACATTTAGGTGATCGCCATCCTAAGTACACTGATAGTATGCTCTTGGAATCTACACCTTTTCCCTTTTAGAACTTAATTCCCCTTTGTCTTACTTTTTCTTGGGTGGTTTAATTGTAATTTCTATAATTTTTTACTATCCCTTTCTTTCCTTTTTAATGGCGTTGATAGAACTAAAGGTTGCAAGTGCCGTAAAACCCTTAAAAAACAAACAAAACATCTTTTCCAGTTTGCATTCTGTCCTTTCTTTTGGTACGAGATTACTAGGGTTTTTGTCCTGTCCATGAGAGGGAAAAAATGTCAAATGTGTAGTGTTAATTTTGGGAAATGATATTTAATTTTGTGTGGACTGTTATAATAACAGTTTGTAAACATTTGACTGAATTCCTCTTCGTGGGATCATATATATGCTTTTGCCTGGGTGGGTTTCCCTCAGAAGATGGAGATGGCTAGGATTGCGCATTAAGAATGTTAGAACAACAGCCTACATCTTGTGGACCAATATTGTCGCCCGTTAGCAAGAGGAAGACCAAGAGAAACATGGAGGAGGGCTGTTGAGAAGGAAAGAGCAAAATGGTTTTGCATCCTGGATTGTAGGATTCTCTTTTACTTGCTGCAGAGGACAGGGACAATTCCTGGAGAAGATACGGCCCTATCACCACGAGGAGAGATAAAGAGGGAGGGAGCGAGAGGAGAGAGGAGAGAGAGAGGAGATGAGAGCGAGTGAGGGGGGGGGGGGGAGGTGGACGGGAAACTAAAACAAAATAAACATTCAAAAAAAAAAAAAAAATATTAATAACTTAAAATGATAAGAATGAAACAAGAGCTGTTTACTCTTGAAAAAATAAACTTAACAATACAAGTATATCGATCGTAAAAATGTGTTGGCTTTAATGTGTGTAGTATCTGAAACAAGTATAATATAGGATATGCGTTCTCTCTAGCATCGGAATCTGACATTCATTTAACTTTCTCCTCCCTCTTCCTCAGATGGATATTATTGTATTATTATTATGTTACTCTTCGAAGGCAAGGGTTTATGTAGAGCTTTTTTGAAGGTCTCAATAATCCCTTTACGGCTTGAGTGTTGTTCCATAAGCGAAAGCTTTATTGATAAATAAAGTAATAGTCCGACATCTTATTATATAAAAACAAAAAACCATGAATAATAGTGCAAACTGTTGATAAAAGGAGCTTTTTATAAAAACATTTCAAAGTATATTAAAGATAACTTCTTCAATACTGTTTCGAGCGTTAAGCTCTCAAGCAGGAAGTGGAAGTGATGAAGAGCTAACGCTCGAAAAACTTTATTGTAGATAGTTGATCATAATTATATCTGTAATGTTGTATATTTGTATTATTTATACACCACACACACACACAAACAAACATATATATATATATATAGATATATATATATATAAGATATATATATATTTATTTATGTGTGTGGTGTGTGGGTTGTGTGTGTATATATATCATTCTAGATACATTTCAAGTATATTATGATCTACTTCTACCAATATTGTTTCGAGCGTTAGCTCTCATCTATTCCAATTCCTGATGAGAGCTACGCTGAAACATTATTGTAGATTGTTGATCATAATTATACTTGAATTGTTTTATAAATAGCTCCTTTTATCAAACAGTTTAGCACTATTATTTCATGGTTGTTGTTTTTATATTAAAAGACTGATCGGATATTACTTTTTTTCAAGAAAAAAGCTTTCGCTTATGGAACAAACACTATCAAGCCGTAAAGGATAATTGAGACTTCAAAAAAGCTTCTACACATAAACCCTTGCTTCAGAAAGAGTAACTTAAATAATAATAATTAATATTCCATCTGATGTACGTGGAGGTGGAAAGTTAAATGAATGTCCGATTATCGATGCTAGAGAGACGCATTATCTTTATTATACGTTGTTTCACGCTACTTCACACATTCAATGCCCATCTCATTTTCGATCGATCTATACTTGTTATTGTTATAAGTTTTTTTTTCAAGAGTTATACAGCATCTTGTTTCATTGTATCCATTTTAAAGTTTCCCGTTCCACCCCCCCCCCCCCCTCTCTCTCTCTCTTCTCTCTCTCTCTCTCTCTCTCTCGCTCCCTCCCCTCTGTATCTCCTCGTGGAGAATAGGGCCGTGATCCTTCTCCAGATTGTCCTGTCGTCCTGACAGCAGTAGTAAAAGCTTCATCCAGGATTGCAAATCCCATTTTGCTTCTTTCCTTCTCAACTGCCCTCCTCCATGTTGCTCTTGGTCTTCCTCTTGTACGGGCGTCCATATTGTTTGCCACAAGAATGAAGGATTGTTGTTCTAACATTCTTAACTGCCTTCCTATCCATCTCCATCTTATGAGGGTAATACCCACCCTGGATAAAGGCATATGATATGATCCCACGAGAGGAATTCAGTCAAATGTTTTACAAACTGTTATTGATAACAGTCCACACAAAATAAATATCCATCTCCAAAATTAACACTAAACATTTGACTGTTTCCTCTCATGACAGGACAAAACCCTAGTTAATCTCGTTCCTCATTATAGAAAACAGAATGCAAAACTGGAAAAGTTGTTTTTGTTGTTTTAAGGGTTTTACGGCACTTGCAACACGTTTAGGTCATATCCAACGCCAGTATAAGGAAGAAGAGAATGGGATAGTATAAAATTATAGAAATACAATTTAAACCACCCAAGAAAAAGTAGGACATAAGGGGATTTAGTTCAAATGGGAAAAGGTGTAGATTCCTAGAGCATTATCTATCAGTGTACTTAGTTTGCGATCACCTAAATGTCTCATCTGACACAAGGCACAAGGTCCCCTGTAAGAGGAACACACACTCAAATGTTTACAAATCAGTATAACGTAAAACACAATTATTACTGTACATAATATACAGAGAGATGATATACAAGGCAAAAAACATATCATCTCCCAAAATTCATAACTCTACATTGGATGTTTCCCTCCCAGCCAGGGTATCCGGAAGGGGCCAGGACAAATCCAAAACAAAGACAGAAAGCATGTTGGAAAACAGATATAGGGGGAAAGAAGACACAGTAAGTGCCTCCCTGCCCATCTTAGCGTTCACAACCCACCCAGTTATAGGAGTGTTGAAGAGACAGGAAAAGACGTAGGCAGACAAAATTAATTCATGGTCTAGAAACAATCCACTGGCAAAGCAGTTTCTTAATAATTTATTTTTAAAAACACTAATAAGGACGAAACAAAAAAGCTTCAAAAGTGTAACAGATATTTGTGTTGTCATCTATGCTATATATTTTATCAGTATTGAGTTATCATAATAGTAACAACTAAATATCATAATATTAAAAATTTTTAACTACTAATATATTCAAAGATTAGTTACCCAAATTACAAAACATACTCAATCACCTTTTCGTTTGCTTCGTCTCAGAAGTTGAAATCGAAATGCATCATATAAAAGAACGTTTCATATCAGAGGCTTAGGAAAAAAAGGAGGATGACAATAAGAATGAGTTAAGTTTCATTATACAGCATCTGTGCGCCTTTTTTTGATTATAGGGGGGGGGGGGGTGTGAAGCTAGTTAAAAGAAGAAAAAAAAGTCAAACTTAATTTAAACACAGCGAAAATTGAATGGATTTAAAAATTTGAGAATGAAAAATACTGTCTGCCACAGTACAGATGGACTTCTCCTTGACAAACAAAATTGATTCATTCTATTAAAAGGAAAGAAAAAAATTTACAGTGTCACGACGTGAGGGATAGAAAAAAAACCAAGCATTCCCTGGGAAGTGGACCCGCAGCTATATGGATTAAACATTTTTTAATAAAACATTATTAAAAGATAAAGTTGACCGAAAAGAATTATTTCAAACAAATAAATAATTATTCAACGATTGGTCACGTCTAAACATATACTGCAGCTTGAATAAATGTTGAAAAAACGAAAACGAAAACCGGTGTTGGTGTAAAAAAAATAAAACGGACTTAAAGTGTGTGGCGGATCGGTAAAGAATGATGGTGAGCTAGTTGACTATTTTAATATTTAGGAATAACCATTGATAGTTCCCTCAATTTAAATTTCTCTCAACTCTATTAATCTTAATATCTAAGAAAGTTGCCCAAAATTATACATCCTAAGGAAATTGAGAACATTTCAAGTAAGGAAGGAAACTTATGTTAGAGTTTATGACTCATTGATATTAAAAGTGTAATTGGCGTTTGGCTGCCACATATGTTTGGAGGTGACGACTTAAAGATAAATCAAAAAATTTCAAAATTCTATCAAAGAGGGCATCAAAAATAATTAACCAGTCCTCTTGACTGGCTGTAGAAAAGAATTCATGGAAAAGCAAATAGTAAGGAAGAATACTCAATTACCAACAATAAAAAACATATTTTTATACATAAATTTAGTCTTGTACCATTGGGAGAAGGGTTTGTCTGTTTAAATGTAGGATAGACACTAACAAGTATAAATCAACGTTCGTTCCGCATCAGCAATAACAAATTTTGAATACGTCATATGGTTACAGAAAAACCAAGGATTGATTCGTTGACTGATTAACTGCATTAATTTATTAATGTAAGCTTAACTGACCAATTGATAATGATGATAAATTTTTGGTGTCGAATTGCCACAATCGTAACATATTGAAACGAAATGTAATGTTTATGTTGCTGTATTACTCGCACGTTGTGAAGAAAGAAGAAAGAGAGAGGAGAGAGAAGGAGATGAGAGAGAGAAGAGAGAGAGATCGAGTGAGAGAGAGAGAGAGAGAAAATAAGTAGGGAGTGAAATATCGTTCAATCTAGTTATCGTTTAACATTATAACAAGTGTAACTAAATGACCAAATGCCTTATTTATGGACAATAAAGATTAGTATTTATTATTATTATTATTATTTCTCACACCATTCTAATACTCCGTTCACAAAGAAATATAATATATTTACCAAGCACTGCATCATACTTATTTTTTACTATAATTAATAATATAATGTTGTCTTTACAGTTTCACAAATAAAACCACTTGTCAAAAGCTATAATTATTGGAAAAAGAAAAATACAAGAGTAACAAGCTTTAATTCAAAATAGGCCCCACTTTATAAAAATAACTCCATTATTCGAGTTTTCAATTACTTTGATTGATTAAACTAATAACTAAATTTTAAATTAAAACTAATCCAAAAGATCCTCTTTTGGAGTAATGACTTATTCCCCAAGAACTTTTCTTACTTTATTAAAATTTAATAGCTAATAAAAAAGAACTATGTGCATAATTGTATAACAACAGAATGATAAAGAGAAGATTCAAGAAAAAAAAAGGAAAAAAAAAGCATACACTCCAGTCGACTTCCTCGAAACACAGGTTTCCAAAACTCGAATGTCACTGAATTGTTTTCTCATCATTCTTTTTTTCCTATAATTCCATTCCTTCTTGAATAAATTTTTGGGTCTTAGTGAACACAAGTCTATACTCCCTAGAATCAAGTCGATTTTATTATGGAAAGGTTCAGCTTCCTTGAGCAGTTGCCTCCAAAACTTTTTTGCATGTCCCAAGGAGTTTTGAGGGAAACCATGCTGGAAGTAAGTGTATCCAAAATCACCATGGTTAAAAAGGGCTGGCATTTCAAATTAGAATCTTACTCATGTATCAGATAAAATATTTTTTGGGGGGGGATATAAACTTCTTTAACACTTCAACAGTTCTGATCCTAGAAATATAGGTGAATTTGCCCCCCATGCATACCCATCGCCCTGTCATTGTATTGAAAGTATGACTCATACTTTTAAATTTGCAATATCTATTACATATATATAAAGCAACTACAAGACTGCCATTAATTAAATTTTGATCTTTGATGCCATATTTGGTTTGTTGTCTTCTTTTTTGGGGTTTTACAATGTTTGTGACTGTTTAAGGTCAGAATGACTAAACTGGAAAGGATAACAAGTTAGCTATTCAAGTAACAAAGAAGATATACGAACAAAGGAAAAAGAAGGTTAAAACAGTGATGGATAAGTAATTCCGAAGAAAGAGCGATATTCCTTGATGGCAGTATAGGACTACTTTAACTTGAGTTCCGCATCAGGATCTAGGCCATGGGAAAGATTCAATTGGACTACCAAAATAAACATTGTATAATTCAAAACATACATTATTAAGAATAGAAAGAAGATTTACAAGGAAAATAGAGATAATATCTCTAACAAAAAAAAACCAAAAAAATCATCCAACTTTTCCCTTCTCCAGGCAGGGATCAAGCAAAACCAAACTGTCCAAATCCAAATCAATAAATGACTGTTACCTTCCAGCCAGGTCCATTGACCCAAAACAAGTCCAAGGGTAATCTCATTCAAAGCAAGTCTGGAAAACAGATAAGGGGGATAGAAGGACACAGGAAGTAATCTCTACCAATATGGGAAGGTAAGGTATCCCACCAGCGTTCATCTTTTAAAAAAACAACTCAAAAATAAGGTCAGCCAGATAAAATTTCAAAAAGCCAGTTTTCCAAGCTGTAGTCAGAAAAGAGCATCCCTGTATATGTTAAAATTTAAACATCTAAAACCCTCAAAGTTTTTGTTTCTTTTTTAAAATTATTTTAAAAGTTGAAAAGACAATACTTGCGACACATTTTCAGTTCATATCAGCCACCAGAAGCATATGTTGGTACCAACACATGAGTGCAGTAGGTCTGGCAATATATAGACACAACATTTTTTTTTTTTTGTTTGTTTATTGCTTTAGGTCTCTTCCATACACAAAGAGGTTATATGAGAGACCGCTGAAACAAAAAAACAAGCAATCTAACAAAAATGTACAAATGTAAATCAAAAATCTAACCAAGATATAGCTAAACTTATAAAATAAACACTAAAGAACAATACCAGGCAGAAGATTTACAGAAAAAATAAAATATCCCCTGTCAAAATACTATTCACAAAACCAAAGAAGCAGGATAGGCGTTAAAGAGAAGAAAGAAGGAAACGACATCACTTATCGGTTCGTACACACATGCGAACATCATAGGTATATGATTCAAGGGCGATGCTCCCATCCAACCACCCGCACAACAACATACATTCAAATTATTTTTTGATAAAATGGTAGAAGGAACTTTGAATTATTCTCCTTTTGTCACGAGTGCAGCCCATGATAATTTGCTTGATTTTATTTTGTTAATAGATTTTGTATTTTAAATCAACATTGTTAATTGTAGAATTGTATTTTTATGAGAATGTAAGATGCCATTTATCTATTTCTAAAACTCAACTTTTATCATTGTGAATTTACTTAAATGTGAAGTATGGAATGTTCAATACAAATATTTTTATATTAAATAAAACAGATTTTAATTACAAGTCTAAAAAAAAAATTCTACAAATTCAGGGAGGCACCATTTAAAAAAAAACTTGAAAAGCAACGGAATGTCGCGGGCTCTTAAAATTGTGAGAAATTTACCAGCACTGACAGATGATTATACCACAATTACAATGTAGTAAAATAATATTATGACCGTGCAAAAGTCGGAATAATTGTAATCATTAAACCCCAAAAAAAGCCGTAAATAAACTGAGTCAATTTTTTTTTTCCAGCCAATGTCTTATTTCTTTCAAGAAGTTTTTATCAAGCTGGAAGCTGAATGCAGATGTCATCACATCAAGATATTTTTTCCAACTAAGCATGAAAAGTGGCACCCTTGTGAAATGTGACATTAAAAGCATTTTAAAAGTGACAGAGTGAGAATTCACCAATCATTTTGACAAAGGACACCCGTTACACCGAGGTGGCGATAAGTAGTTCTGTTTGTTAGGTATTCTAAGGAATCATTTTAGGTCATTTCAGAGCCAGTTAATAGCAAGATAATAGAAGTATTTTAAAAGTGTTAGAAAGCTGACAAGCAACTTCAAAAAAAAGTAAGACAAAAGGGGGGCGTTAAGTATAATAGATTTGGGCCCAATTTTATGGAAGCCAAAACTCCGATTTAATTATTTACTTGTCTATTAAATGACTTGTAGTCTTAAGCATAAGCGAAGTAAGTGACCTGAAAAAAAATACAATCTTATGAACGGTTACTAGTCTCTGACTAGCTAGGATCTTGCCTGGAAGTTGGGCACTGTTAAGGACGGTGAATAATTGGCTACTTTGGCTGGTAACAGCAAGCTCTCTAGTACATGATTGGCAGTTAGATACCAGGCCTTCATACTTAGTTTGTTTGTTTTTTATGGGTTTTACGGCGCTTGCAACACATTTAGGTTATATCAGCGCCAGTTAAAAAGGAAGAAAGATGGATAGTAAAAAGTTCTTGGAATTACTATTAAAGCAACCCAAGGAAAAAGTAAGACAGGGGAACTGGGAACAAATAGAGATCAGAGGCAGTTTCCAAGAGCAAACTTCAATGTACTTAGTTTGAGATCACTATACGTCAAATCCGGACACAAGCACAAAATCCAAACACAGAGGAACACAATCAAATGCTTACATATACATTAAAAAATAACAAACATAATAATACATAACATCGGAGCGTGATTTACAGGAAAAAAATATCATTTCCCAAAAAATAACTAGCATTAGACTGTTTCCCTCCCAGCTTGGACTCAGGCCAGGGCCAGGACAAAACCAAGCATCTCATGCCAAGACAAAGACAGAAAGCAAGTTGGAAAACAGATATAGGGGATTGAAGACACAGCAAGTACCTCCCTGCCCATATGGGAGGTCAGGAACCCCACCAAGCTTCAAACTTTCAAAACAAAAGATTTCCAAAGAGAAATTAGCAAACACATCAACTTTAGATAATATTTCGTTCGTGCAACCCCCCCCCCCCCCTTTACTTATCTCAGTTTTTAAGCAGTGTCAATAGCAACAGGACACTTTTTGCCTCAGTCATTCATAACCGAAATATCTGTTCCTTCCCGAATCGAAGCTTTGCAATCTAAAAATAGCTGCTATCGTGTCGGCACTATGATGTAGCCTAGTATTGTATCAAACTAAGCTGAGTCCGGCCTCAGCAAAATGCATTAAAAACTTGGCTAGTCTTGCTTGGTAGCTCAAATGAAATCGATTTTTTTCAAGACTTGACAAAGTCAGAGACGAGCGCTGTCGCATTCTGGAAATGGGCCCAGAGGTAGATCAAGGTTAGCTGGTCTGAAACCACATAAAGTCACCACTGACACTGCTACTGATCTCACCAAAAGGGATCACTTAGGTGGTTCAAAAATAAGCATTTTAATAAATATCTATCAATAAGTTATCTGTAGTAGAAAAATTGATTACAAGAAATAAAATTTCTCTTACAAAGTATTTAACGATCTGAATGTTTCTCTTTCAGAAAAAGACTTAGGCATACCAAACAGACCCGTCTCCAAAATAAAAGGCCACATAGCCACATAGGAAAGGGACTAATGATTTAAAGTGATGGAAAAGATGGCTAGGGCTGTGGCAGATGGAAAACTCACCAGTTTTGTTTTTTTAAAGCGGTGGGGGGGGGGGGGGGCAACATACCCACTGCCCGGCTGAGGTTAAACAGCAACTAAAAAATACTTTTTTTGTTAGAAGCCCCTCAATTCTGTCTAAAACAACCTTATCTGAAGACGACTATTTAATTATTATCCTTAAAGAAAGTTATTTAATTATTCATTTACATAATCATATTCGTACACCCATTCAAAGGCAAAAAACATATCACAACCAAGTAGTAAAACTGAATTTGTGATTTATATTGTGTTTGCTACTTTTTGACACATATGGCATTGGGTAGGAATAAGTACAATCATTACATTTCAATGTAAATTTAAATTTTTTAGATATCATTTGCCTTGGGATGACAGAATACAATAGCAATCGTTGTGACTTATGTGTTATTCACGTTACCATTTTATCATACATTTGTTAGTGAATGCAAATTGTGATTTTAACACAATGTTTCAATAATTTGATTATAATTAAATTGTGAGCTTTCTTTATAAATTAATTGTAGCCACTGGCAACATTTTGTTTACGTTTAAAAACCAACAAACTAATTAATGATTTATGGATACTTTACATATGCATTGAATTTGTTTTTTAATCATACTTGAATTCATTAGTTAAAGTTTTTAAAACTTCTGAGGGTCTTTTGTTGGTTTTTCTACTCAGATCAACTCGGTGACTTAAAAACTTCAATGATATCAAATGCCTGATCTGCTGCAGCAACAATATTGTTCATAAATCTCCCCATCCTCTCGCCATCACCTTTCTTCTTCAAAACTTAATTTTATTTCCTAACAAATGAACAAACATTCTACTCAAAAATCAGAGTAAGATAACTTTCTACAAGTTAAAATAATAATATTGTTTAAAATCAGAAGTGGAAAACGCAAAATTTAATTTTTTTAAACAAAAAAAACAATGGACATAACTTAAACTACAAATAAGATATGTAGTGGTTCTCAGTACGAGCCCAAAAAAAAAACATTTTTTTCAATCAAAAATAAAAAACTAGAAAAAAAAACGCTCAGTATATTTAACAAAAGTGTAAATAAAAAATATTTTTAATCATTTTTGGGCCCTTTAGATCACATCAGAGGGGGGAAAAGGGGAAAGGGGAAAAGGGAAAGGACAGTAAAGGGGCAAAAAGTGAATCATTTCAAAAAAAATATTTCCATATTTTTCTTAAACACTTTTCAAACCCTCTTCAATGAATTTTAAAAGACTTCATTTATATTTTTTGTTTGTTTTTAGATTTTAACCCAATTTCTTGCAATTTTTTTTTCATTTCGAACCAATGGAAAGATGAATCAGTAAAACCCCTGATAAAAAAACCCAAGGTTTAAAAAAAAAGGGTGTAATTTAAAAAAGGTACGAAGTACAGAGTTTGTTTTTTTAAACTATTGATAAAGAATTGAAACATCTAGTTTGTTGCATTTTTTTTCCATCATAATCGGGTTTTTTTTGGTTAAAATTTCAGGAAGATGCTATAGCGTTACAAAACATTTGCACTTTTTGTAGAATTGGGGGGGGGGGGGGGGTTTTTATTTGTACAGAAAAAGGGAACTGTTTCCAACTCCAGAAAAAGATTCCCAAAACGAGATGGAAAGGAAAAAATGACATATTGCAGACTGATTCTACTCCCATGGCCAATTTTTTAGTCAGCTAAATAGATACCAGCCACTGTAAAAAGAGTCTATTAAACTAAAAATTTTTAAAAATTCGGCATCTTATTCCCCAGCACAAAAAATTCTGTAAAATTTTTGGTAGTTTCCCGAAGTTCAAAGGCCCTTGAAAAAAAATTTTTTTGGGGGGCCCCAACTGTAGCTTGGAAAAACTTCGATTTTTATATTTTACCCCAAAAATTCTTTACTTGCAAAAAATCGAAAGAAAAAACGTATAACCCGCATATGTCCAGTCTGAAATCACTGAAAGGGAGACAATCGGTAGTTTTAAAAGACACAATCACTCACAAATAAGGTGACCTAAATAAAAATTTTAAAAAAAATTTGGGTCTTTTCAAAAAAAATCATGACTGAATGTCTTTTTCCCCATAAAAAATTTTTTATGACAGTCGGCCCTGGTTTCATTTAAAAAAAAATTCTTTCTGGGAAAAGGGGAAAGAAAGCCACACAAAAAGGGAAAGAAATTTAAAAAGATGCAAGGTAGTAGGAGCCCTTTTCAGAGCCAGACCCAGAGTCTACCCCCGTTTCTTTTGGGGTGAAACGGACAATAGAAATTTGCTAGCTACCCTTTTAAAGACGGGGGCATAGTCTATTGCAAATTTTCCTTCCACCAAACCAAACAGATCCAGATACTAAATTCACTGCTGGGGGGGAGGGGAGTCAGAAAAAAATTTTAAAATTTCCCAGAGATAAATTTCCGGGGGCCCCTTTGGGCGTGTGAATCAAGTGTTTTTTACAACTGAGTTCTCCCAGAATTTAAAATTTGTAGGATTAAAATTTTTTCCAAATTTACATTAAAGGACTGAAATTAAAAGGGCCTTTTTTTTTTCAATAAAATTTAAAATTTTTTTTTACAAAAAAAAAGGGTTTCTTTCTTTTTTTTTTAAATTTTTGGGCCCCGGTTTTAAATTTTAAAAGGCGGGGAAAGCATACAGATTAAAAAAAAAAAAATTTTAAAATTTTAAAATTTAAGTTTTACCCCAAAAATTTTACTTCCGGTCAGATTAAGAGGAAAAAATTTAATATGAAAATATTCCTCAAAATTTATTGAATGGAACAGGTTTTTTTTTAAAAAAATAGCAAATAAACCAAAACAATAAACCTCATCAATAGAAAAAAAATCCCATCAAATTTTTAAATTTTCTTTCCCTTTCTCCCCCCCTCCACAAAATTTTATCAAAAACCAAGAACAATATTGAGCTATTTTTACATTCATAAATTTTTAAATTTTCATTCCCTGGCTCCCCCCAAGTTAAAGCAACAAACTGTACAATTAACAATGTTAATATTTGTATCAGCCTTCTGTAAAAAAACCGCTGTCTTTTTTCGGGGGTTTCCCCCTTGATTGGAGGAAAGGTGGAGGAGTTAAGATGATCCTTCTGCGACATGCCATGTCACTTGGTGATCCGGAGGTCTTGGGTTTTTCAAGTTCTGATTTTTGAGCAGGCCCAATTTTTTTAATTAGTGGAGTTGTTGACATTGACAATGAACCACTGCGAAATCAAAGAAAATAAAAAAATGAATACATTCTGCAAATTCCTTTTTTTAAAAAAATGCTACTTTACTATCATTATTAAAGGGATCTGGTTTGTGTTGTGTTGTGTGTTGGGGTGGTGTGTGTGTTGTGTGTGTGTGTGTGAGTATGTTTCAGCCAAAAAGGGTTTTAAATTTTTTAATTTAAGCATTTAAAGACTACATAAGTTTTCAGCATTATTTTTTATTATTATTATGTAGTTTTGGTTTTAGTTTGTGGCATTTTGATAACGATTTTTGGGGGGTGGTTGTAGTTCTGCCGTTGTTTTTAAAAAACCCCCGTAATCAATGTTAACAAATAGACATCGTGTTCTTTTTAAAAAGGGAGAGTTGTAGTGGTGTTGTTTATGTTGTGGGCGGAGTCGGTTGTTTTGGGGGTGGTTTTTTAAATGAAGACGATGGGGTGGGGTTGTATTAGTGGGGTTTTGGGAATGGGGGATTGGTAGTAGTTTTTTTTCATGTTGTTAATGGTGATGACAGGGGTTGTTGGTGGTTTTTAGCGATGATGATGATGATGATATGGTGATCATTGTGGGAGGGGTGGTGGTAAAGATGATTCTGATGTGGTATTTGTAGTAAAAGTGTTTTGGGATGATGTGATAATTATGATTTTAGTGGTGATGATTTTTGGTGGTAGTGGTTTTATGATTTGGGTTTTGGGGGTAGTGTCAAAGATGTGGGGTTTGTGGTGATAGGGGGATGATAATTAAATTTTTTGGGTTTGGGCGTCTGATTGGATAGAGTGGGGGGTTTTTCGTTATTGGGGCAGCGATGATGAAGGCATGGCAGTGGTCACCCCTAGAGGAGGTATAAAAGGTGTTGATATCGTGGTGGTAAGTAATTTATGTTTTGGTAGTGGTTGTAAATTGGATAAAAGATATTTGGTGGTTGTAGTATTTTTCGCATTGGGGAAAGTGGGATATGGTGGTGGTTGTAATGTGTTTGGGAATGAGTTGATTTGGTAGTGGTTGTAGGGGTGGGTGGTGTGGGGGGGTTATTAAAGGGAAAATAATTTAAAAATGATGGGGAACATCGTTTAGTGGGGGATGATGTGGTGCTGTTGGTTGTAGTAATGGCGAAAGCAATGATGATGTGGTTTTGGTTGTAGTAGCAGTGGTTTTGTGATGATGTTGTAAAATCCCGCATTTTACTTTGTTTTTCTTGTAGGGTAAAATTTTAACATTAGTCCCCTCCACCTTTTTTACCCTCAAATCAGAAAGGAGCAATTTATTGCGTACAAGCAGTTGAGAATTATACGTTCTTTTTTAATCAAAACCTTTTTGTAAAAAAAATTTTAATACAGTTGTTTAAACTGTACAGGTAAAAAAATTTGCCTTCCATAAATAAATTTTGCTGGTCGAATTTTGTTGTATTTTAAAATGTTTTTGGGACAATATTTTTTTTTTAACAATCTCTCGCAATTTTTAAAAGTTTTCAAAGGAGTTTTCAAGGATTCCTTAAAATTTTAAGGGGGGCCGGGGGGAAACCTGATGTTAGTTAAAAATAAAAGAAGAAGGGGGAAGAAAAAGGGACTGATAATACTTTCCCCAAATTTGAGTTATGGCACAGGTTTTTTTGACACATAAATCATACTTTCAAATGTGTCCTAGAAAAATTTTGAATAAACTCTAATACTACAATTATAACATTAACTAAAAACCAATAACTTTTTACATCCCCCAAATTTATCATTAAAATCTGAATTTGGAATTTAAAGACAACACCAAAAAATCGGGCCATTTTTATGACATAAACGAAAAAAAGAAAAAAAAAAAAAAAAAAATTTGAGTAAAAATCATGGCAAAATCATAAATCCCCGGGTTTTGTAAAGACTCCTGAGGCTTGAGAGCAGCTGTTGGGGGGCCCAGGCCCTGACCCCTTTTTTTGGGGTTTAAAAGGTACCCAAGTGGCGATAACCCTGCTATATCTGCATTTTTCAGTAAATCACCTATAAATAAAGCGGATCTTTCCCCTTTAAATTTTCCCCTCTTGAATAATATTCAAATTTTTTTTTTTAAATTTAAAAAAAAAAAATTAAAAAATTTAGTTTTAGATTTATAAAATTTTTAAAATGATTAAAAAATTTTTTAATTTTTTTAAAATTTTCAAAGGGGACACACATTTTCTTTTCCCCAAATTTAGAAATATCAAAGGTGTAAAAAATTTTTTTTTTTCCCAAAATCATATTTGTCAGATCATAAGATTTTCCATTCTTTTCGGGGCAACTCGAGTCCTCCAAAAACTTAAATCATCCCATAATAAAAAATCAAAAATTTGGAAAATAAAAAAAAAAATTTTTTAAAAAATTTATTGCAAGGCATTTTGTTTCAAATGTCAATTTATGGTTGCTGTCTGTAAGCAAATAAAAAGATGAAAATAAAAATTTTTCATCTGGCAATCATACAACCTAAAGGTATTTTTTGTTTAATAGTTTTTATTTAAAATCGTTTAGATAGGGAGAAAAAAAAATACAACGAATCGATTTTATTTAAAAAAGGGTATGGCTTGGAAATAAGAAATTGATGTCAAACTTTAAAAATTCTAAAACTATTTTTAAATTCTTATTAACACCCTTTGTCAATATCTAAAAAAGGGGCACTGTGGATGATGTATTTTTTCCCGGAGTGTGTTTTAGAAGTAAAGGTCTAGTTTGCAGGTGGTCTCCCCCCATGTCCTTTGCAGAAAATTTTATCCCTGAATCACTGAAAGGGAAACAGTGAAGAAGAATTTCTTTTAAACAAACCCCCTTGTTAAAATTGTTGTATTGCTCCCTGGGCATTTTGAAATATTTGGTTTTGGCTATAGAAAAAATAGGAGTTCCCCAAAAGCTGTGCCTTGGAAAATTTAGCCTGAAAATAGGGAAAAAATTAGAAAATTTTAAAAAGGGAAAGAATAAGAATTTAATCAAATTCATAGTGGAATTAAAAGTTTCAGACGTTAAAAGTGAAATGACCTTTGAGGAAAAATTTTGGGGAAACTTTTTAAAAATTCCAAAAAATGCTACGAGTCTTGAATTCCCGAAATGAATTAAAAGAAGCTTATGAGGGCCCAAAAGAATATGACACAGGGGCTATTTCTGTGTTGACATTGAATTACACATTGACGTTTTGGGAAAAAATGGAATTGTACTTGAAAATTTTTTCAGCATATATTGATAGCTGTTTAAAACGGGCCCAACAGGCGTATTTTGTTTTTGTTGGTTTTTAACCAATTTTTTTTCGTGATTTAAAATGATTTTTATGGAACATCCCCGCCTGGATTTAATACCATCTTTAAATTTTTTAAAATTTTTTGGTTTTATTGATATTCATATTAACGGGCTCTAAAGAGGGTTTTTCTAAAATTTTCAAATTCAGTTTTGGACTTTCCAAAGTCAAAAATACGACTTGGGTTATACTTGGAAAAAAAAAAATGAATCAATACCAAAGCATCATTCCTTTAAATTTAAAACTTGCATTAGTCACGTAGTTTTGCTACTTCTTAACATAGTCTCCACCTCTTTCGATAGCCCCAGTCCACCTTTTTGTTTAAAGGCCCTTTATTCTGTCCTTGTAAAACGGAGCTGACAGAACTTTCACCTATTTTTCACAACTGTCTTGGCTTCCCTTTATCATCTTCAAAACGATTTTCCCCCCATGGCCTCCTTCATTGGGACCAAAAAATGAAAGCCTAAAAATTTTAAAATCTGGTGAATACAGAGGGGGAGGCAGGGAAACCATTGATTACCTCCCTTTCCTTGACCCCATTTTCATTTAAGAAACATTACTCGCTCCCCCCTCCAAATCCAGTTTTGACAAATTCTTGCTTTCAGTTGCCCTTTAAAGTCTATTTGTACCTGCTAAACCCTCCCAAAAAAAGTTCTTCTATCAAAATCTGTCAATTTCTCTGAAATTTATTTGATTTTTAATGAGTTGACACTGCCTGGATGGCGACATCAAAAGGGGTTTGTCAGGGTAAAGACAAGGTTGAGGGGGTTTCAAGTTTAGATGTTGGATTGCATCTATTTTCTTCTAAATGACAAGATACATGTTCAACTCACCTAAAAAAAACTGCCTCTCCCAAAATGCCTGAGTTTATAAATTTTCCCCAAAAGGCTTTAAAAAAATTTTTTTTTCGAGGTGTCTTCTTGGGAAAGCAAAAAAAAAAAATGAAAACTTCCGGTCGCTGACTGACATTCAGGGGGAGTATGTGGGGAAAAGTTAAATTTGAGCTAAATATGACGTCACATGAAAAAAAAAGAACTCAGTAAGACTTTTGTCCCTTTTTTTTTTTTTTGACTCACCCTCGTAGTTTTAAAAAAAATTTTTATTAACAGTGATTTTGGAAACTTTTTTCACTGTGCTTTATTTACAACTTTTAACAACTACCTTGTAAAAAATTTTTAAAATTTTATAATACTAATTTTTTGAACAGAACAGGAAGGGTAGAAAACAATGCCCTATCCCCACCGTCATCGGTCACTGCCCCAACCCCCACCCCCATTTCCCCCTACACCTCAACCCTCATTTAAATTATTAAACCCACTCACCCCCCTTTCCAATCAAATCACTTTAAAAAATTTTCCCTTATAATTCTTTGCCAAATGCCCTTCGCTGTCTGGGGACAGACATTATAAAAGAAAGACCACAGGGGACCCCTTCCCCTACAAAAACAGAATCGTACAGACTAAAATAACAGCAGAAACAAAACTATTTAAAAGCAACTAAAAAAACAACATAATTTTAATAAAATACAAAACCTGACATAGTAATCAAAAAAAAATTGGTTTTTTTAAAGTTAGATCGTGCCAAAATTTAAAACCAAGATTAGTCAACAAAATTGAAGCCCACAAAATGACTATTTTTATCACCTTGGAAACAGGGTTTTAAACCCTTTCATACGTTCCCCCAGTTCGGGAAGCGATTCCACTCAAAGGTTAGTTTTAAACCTTTTTCACGCATTGAGAGGAAGGTGGGGGAAATTGAATCTTTTACAACTTGTCACTCTTTGATAAGATATCATTCCCCATGATGTTTTTAAAAGCTTTGAATATACTGGATTTCCCCAATTTTTAATTGTATTTCCCGCCACCACCAACCCAAACCCAAAAAAAATAAAAACAATCGATTTTTTTAGGGGGAAAATTCTGGGGAATTTATGTCTATTCAATCCATAAAAAAAAAGAAAAATTTTTTTTATGGGTGATTTTGTTTTTGGGGAATATTTCTAAAAACAAAAATGAATCTAAAGTATTCGGAAGTTTTTTGAGACAAACAACTTTATCCTAAAAAAAAGGGGTTTCCCAAAAAAACCCGGGGGCCCCTCACAATAGAAAATGTAAATTTTCCCAGATAGTAAACTTTCCCTCTCTTAAACCGCTTTAAAAATTTTTTTCGACCTGCTTCTGGCTCGAAAGTTTTAAAAAAAAATGGGCCCCCCTAAAAGAGTTTTAAATTCAACAGATAATTTTTTTTTAAATTCACTTAAAAGAGAAAATAAAATTAAAAAAAATTTTCAGGGTAAAAATTTGAATAAAAATCTATATAATATAAATGTTCACTTTTTTTTATTCCCTTTCTTTTCCATTATTTTGTCAAAATGCCTCACATTTAACTGAAGCTTTGTAAATTCTTTGCTTTCATAATTCATGGCTTCAGGAAACAATTTGTGTCATTAACTAAATAAAAAAAAAAACTGCTTTACCTTTAGCAACAGCAGGTGCTCTATCTGGTATGACAACTTTAAGGCCAGGCTTTTTTTCGCTGTGGACTGTGGGGGGTTTCGATGTTGATGATGTGGTATTACACGGGGAAAACCCCTCCCCCCATTTGCAACGCTACAGGATGGGCTTGTCCAGCTACACTTGAGGAATCAGTGTTCACTGTCACTTTTTTTTGTGTGAGCCCAGAAGATTTGCTGATTTGGGCAGCTGAGAGGAAAAAAGGGAAACAACTTTAAAAGTTTAAAATTCCGTTCTAGAAAAGTGATTTTAAAAAATTTAAAATCAAAAATCCTCCAAGCCTAATTTTTTGATGAATGATTTCTTTACAACCCGAAAAAAAAACCCCATTTAAAAAAATATTTGATTCTTGGTTTTTTTTGTTTTTTAATCTAAGAGGATTTATCTGTGAGAATAATATCTTAAATTTTTAAACACCAAAGGGGGAAGTGCTAAAAAAAAAATTATCAATTTAGACCAAATTTTCTACCCCAAATAAAAAAATAAATATTAAAGTGTTCAATTTTTATATAAAAAAATTTAAACCAGTATTTTGAAATTTAAAAAAGTTATCCAAAAAAAGCACCCAAAAAAAAAATTGACCCTCTCTAAAAACTTAAAGACTTCAAATATAAAAATCTCCCTTGTTTTTTCCCCCTTTTAAAAAAAATTTTACAAAAAAAAAGTTGGGCAATAGTGCAGTACGAACCCCATAGTATAGCATGTTAAAAAAAAAAATTTTTTTTAATTTTTAAAAGGTTTTTTAAAAAACAGCGTTGAGTCTATCACAACCCATTCCTTTTAGATGGAAATTTTTGTAATACTTTTGCCAAATTTTCCCGGGTTTTTTGGGCAAAGGGTTAATGAGAACACGGTAAAAATGCAAAGGTGGGTTTTGGGTTTTTTTACAAAGCATGCCATGTTAATCCCAAAAATTGAAAATTATTAAAAAGGGGAATTTTTGGGGGGAAAAAGATTTTATGTGTCCATGAAACCCGATTCATTTTACTTTTTTCGAAATAAGGGGTTTTTAGTGACAATTCTGTGAGAATGTGAAGTTACAAGATCAGTAACACATTCTTTTGTTTATTCCCTGCCACTTACACTTTTAATGTTAATGGTAACAAAAAAAAAGGAAAAATAGAAAATTTTAGACAAACAAAATAAAAAGGGGTTTTTGTATTACTAAAATTTAAATATATAATATGAATTGCAAAAGATATGTGTAGTATTGAGGGGTTTTTTTCCCATAGGGGGCCACAAGGGGAAATTTGGGGTTAAATTGGGAAAAATTTTCGGAAAACCGTGCTTTACCTTTAGGCAGCTGGAACTGTTTTCGGGGGGTCTCAACTAAAATTTTTAAAGCCACTAAAAAGTTTGCAATTGATTTCCAAAAAGCAAAATAAAAAAAAAAATGCACAGGATTAGGGAGACTTTTTTATTACTAATTTTTTTATTATTATTATTATTATTATTATTACTATTATTATTTTATCACATCACCTTCATCTGCATGAAATTTATAAAGGGGCCTTTCATAAAACTAAAAAAAAAAAAAACTACTTCAGCTCTCTTTACACCATGTTACGGCTCGTCATTATATAAGTTTTAAAAAAAGAAAAAAGAAGAAAAGGATCAGCTTTTTTTCCCCCCCTACTAAAAAAGGGGAATGAACCAATTTTTTTTCCCCATTTTTTCCTTAAATTATCTTAACTGAATGGGGGAAATGTCATTACACTAAAACTCAAGCCGGGGACCAAGACAATTTTATTCTTACATGAGGTTTTTTTTTTTCCCTCTTTATTTTTTGGTATTTTCGCTTTAAAAAAATAAAATTTTAATAAAACCACACAGTGAAAGCATTAATATAATCTGGGGACATTTAGAATGCAAAATATGATTAGATAAAAAAAATTTGGTGTAAATTTTTAAAAACCCCGGAACTGAAAAAAAAAAAAAAAAAATTTGGGTTTTCTTGAATTTCGGGTGAAACATCATTATCGCCTTTGAAGGAGAAAAATCTTCTACTTATAGTAACATAAAAACCAGAAAAAAACCGGAAATCCCCCACCCCCAGATCAGCTGTGAATCATTTAAAATTTTGGGGGGAAATCAGGGAAATTTCCCCTAAAATTGGAGCCTATGTATTAAAAAAAAACAATTTTAGTTTGGGATCACATGGCCATTTTCCAATTGCTTACTAATTTTCCAAAGGGTCATCTCATAAGGGGTTTAACGGGAAAATGGGCCCACCCTTCTTCCTGATTTTTTCTTTCCCCGCTGTTGCATTTTTCATTTTCATATTTTGTCCAGCTCTTGAAGTATTAGCCATTTTTTGGGGGAAAGGGCCCTTTTTACCCTCTATTTTTCCTTTGGAAATAATTTTACATATTATGCTGTTATGCCAAAGTATTCACTTTCCTTTTCTTTAATTTTTTTAAATTTACTGCGGGTTTGGGGGGAAAATTGCACCCCCCTTTCTAGTCTTTTTTTGTTTCCAGCATACTCTCCCCATGATGAAAACCCCACATTTAAAAAACCAGTTTATTTGCCTTTCGAAAGTCCTTCTTTGGTGTCCGTGTTTTTGAGCCGAAAAAGGGGAGCAGAATGTACATTAAATTTCAAAATTTTTTGTTTCCTTGTTGAAAATTTGTTTGTTGCCCGGAGTATGGAGGGCTTTTAGTTCTCCAAAACGTTTTCTTTTTAAATTTTTGGTTCTTGTTCAGACCTTGAAAATTTTCTGGAGTCTTTTCCGTTAAAAAGTGAAAACCCAAAGAACTTACCTTGAGGTTTTCTAACTGGATTAGCAATTGCCAGCAGAGGGCTGTAGAAAAATTTTTACAGAGCCACCACTTGCCATGCTAGCTGGTTTCGGGGGTATATTTAGCGCTGGTGTTTTAATAGGAATTTGGTATTGGACTGAGGACTGCTGTTTTAAAATTAAAAAAAAATATTCAATTTCCCTAAGCCATTGTTCAGCTGAATTTTTTCTAAACTGAGAGAATATTAAACAAATCAAAAAATTAAATTAAAAACAAAATCAGAGAGCATCTCCTGTAATGCTTTCCCCATTTGAAAATTTTTTTCTTATATTTAAAAAGATTGAAGTCTCTTTTGTGTTGTGAAAATTTTTTTTTTGTTTTTCGAGTGCCCGTCCCACAAAAAAACTGGAAAAAGTCATTCAAATCGATTTTGTTGTCCTTTTTTGTAAACAAAATTTTTACACAACGTTTCCTTGAAACATATTTATTTCTCAACCAAAAAACACCATCCCGTGGATACAGAGGGAAGATATTGTGGCCCTGATTTTCTTCATCAACGGCCGGGGAAACCCTTTAAAATTTTTTGGGGGGGTGAAGACATGTGCCCCCAAACCAAAAGAATCCCTCCCCTTTTTTTCAGTGGTCGTGTGATGGATCCAAGTCTCGTCACTTGTAATAAAGCTTCTGGAATGCTTCATCATACTGCTTGGGGTCTCCAGAAGCCCCCTTTTACTCTAAAAAACAACTTGACAGTGATTCAACTAATTTTCAGACACGTCAACTCACTTCGTCTTGTGGTCAGCAGTTTTTTAGTTCTTTTGAGACCCATCAAGCAGAGACCTTGCCCCAAAAGTGTAAATTAAAAAAAAAACTATTTCTTTGGGCAGAAGAATGAAATATCCAAAAAGATTCTGATATTTTTTAGATTTTAAACCTCATGTCGGTTTGGATGGGTTTATTAACGCAACTTGCATTGTCCCCATCTTTGCCCGGGAAAAACAAAAGGGCCCGGGGTTTTTAAAATTTTTTCTTGGGCGTCTGTAAAAACCCCGCTTTGAAATTACTGCACCACTCATATACCCCCGACTTTCCCAGTGCTTTCTCGCCCCAAACTGACTGTTTTTCAGTGTGAATCTCCCAAGGTTTTAGACCTTTTGCAGCCAAATTACAGATCTTACCTCTACCATTGACCATTTTTTCAAAGGGGTAGCCCTGATTGTTGAGCCACTGTGTTTCTTTTTTAAATGTGCGATACTCATGGTGCGCTATCAGAATTCCCAAAAAAGATTGCTCTTCAAGAGGAGTTTACAGAATTGAAAAATGTTTTTAAATACACTGTTTTACCCGTTTTCCATGGGACAGCCCTCGTATAATATCATAAAATTAAAATAAAGATATTGTATAAATTTCACCAGAAGGTTATTATATTCACCATAGCGATCTATCTGCAATAATCAACATTAAAATAACGAGAATAAAATTCATATTTGGATACGATATCCCCCGTAAGGTAAAATACAACAGCCAATGAAAAAGCAGATATCCCACTGATATAAAATAACAGTCATTGAAAGTGTCGTAAGCTGTGAAGTCTCAGTCGCCCCATTGTTGCCAATGTGACCAAGCATCTGATGGGGAGGATATGCACCACTGGAACCATATTTCCCGGCAAGCTGCTATAGCAGCTACCAAGACCCTAAACCGCTTTGCACAAAAACATCTTGCGGCTGCTTTCTTTTTTATTGTCATGCCCAAAGCTGAAGCCAGGGGTCTATAAAATGATTCCTGGCCTCCAGCCCATCAAATCACCAGATTGACTTCCCTTGTTTTTTTTTCTCGCATTTACCTTTTATATTTCATTAAGTTTTTAGAAGTACTGACATATCAAAATGACACTATATCAATATTTTAATACAGCCCCAACATGGTCCCATGAAGTCCTTCAGAGCCCCTTCGACCCATGGAGCTGGTGTTTATCCCAGTTTCTAAAGCGTGAAACGGACAATGGCAATTGCTTTCTACCCTTTGGATATGACACTAGTCTATCGCAAAGTACTTTCCACCAGATCTAAAAAGACCCAGCTACCCAATCACTGCTGGGGGGACAGGGGTCTCAGGAAAAAATCTCAAAATGCACCAGAGAATCGATCTCGGTCCTTTGCGTGTGAGGCGAGTGCTCTACCGACATAGCTATCAGGACCCCCAATTAAATTTTTACAAATCTAATTTGAAAAGGATTGAATTAGCTTATGAACAACAATAATAACAAACCTTTATCCTCCCTCATTCAAGCTCGAGCAAATTCTGCATCAATTTTTCGATAACTCTCATCAGTTCTGGGAGAAAATTTGGGAAAACCCCACATCTCTCAAAAACCCACCTTTACTTTTTTCTTGTTTAACACTTGATTTAAATTAATTGTGACAAATAT